>NW_021133594.1:0-276501 GCF_004193835.3 Ostrinia furnacalis | reverse complement strand
TTAAGTGGCTAGGTCATTTAGTAAATGTCAGTACCAGACTGGAATCTAATCTGAAACTGAAATAAATACGAATAAAATCAGTAGGTACAGCGAGTAAATTCATACAAAGTTTTCTTTCCATTTCGGTATTCGATTGGACGGCATCGTAAACCCAGCTGCCATTATTGTGTAATTTATTACTATGTCTTGTCCTAATGATTATGAACAAAATAATGTTCAGACATGGGCAATGGGCATGCCTACATTCTACAAGTGGTAATGTTATGTACATACATGTAAATAATTTTACATGATTTTTAAATAACTTAATTTACCGTAGCTAAAAACGTCATCAAGTCGTCTCGTTAACTTGCGATCAACAATTGGTTTTCAAGTTTCTAGTTTTTCATGAATGGTGGTGTTTAATGAACATGCTTGGTAAAATGTTAACCATTTAATTAAAATACTAGCCATTCAGTTAACTGGCTGATAAAACCTGTTTTCTGCGACATATGCTTTGGATAAATCAATAGCACGACCGGACCCAGTGGAGAACTCTAGGCTGAAAGCTTACAGCCAGATAACTGCTATCTGAAAGATTAAAAGGCTCTTGCACTGAACTAAACCTATTTATGTAATACATTTTAACATGATTTACATTTTAATATGAACTACCTACCACGATACTACTTCAATTGAAAATTTAAGCAGTTTTAGAAGGTCAAATTTTGCAACAAATACGAAAATTTAAGAAGAATATGATTAAGTTTTTTGTCATTCATTTTTAGTTGTTTGTATTTTAGTTTCTCCGTTACTTTGTAAACGTATGGGCCTATAAGTGTGCTAAAACATATTAACATAGTTGCAGTATTTTTCCAACACAGTGACACTGTTGTTCTGCATTCCTACTTGTGTAACGGTAGCGTTTTCCACCAGAAATTGAATTCTACAGTTTCTCTGTCGAATAACCTAGAAGAAATAAACGAAAGAAGATGCAAAATATTATATTGCCCCGAGAAAATTGTCGTCTTCGAGTACCGATAAAGGAATCAAATAAATTAGTTTTCCATCTTACATTGTAGCAGTTTCAATTTTAAGTTTTATATTTTTAAGATTCTTTGTGCTGTTAAGAGTAGGTCGCGATATTGGGTCTTGTGAAAATGCAATAATATAGAAAGTACTGATTTGTTTATAACTGAAAAATACGTACTATACGAAATGTTATTAATAAGTCTGTACTTATCTGAGAGTTTTATGTAGGTATTTTGTTTGTTCATTGAAATATAGGAAGGTAGATTTTTTCAAACGTGCAATGTGTGGTTGACCAAATTCAAAGCTGGATATTGAAAATACTGAAAGGTCAGTTTAATAAAACCAAAAATGTATAAACTCAAAACCCTTTTGACAAAATTAAAGCCAGAATACGAACCTGAAACTATGAAAACAAAAATAAATACAGCATACATTTCAAGCTAATACTTATTATTCTGTGCTAATACTGCGAAGATTCACTCGGAACTAAATGTTTTGTACGTCAATCACTATCACAATCATCACTAAATGATAAAACAAAGACACTGTCCTGTCTGTCTATCCCTGTGGTGTGCATGCTTAGATCTTTAAAACTACGATACAGATTTTGATGCGGTTTTTTAAAAGAATGATTCAAGAGGAAGGTTTTTAAGTAATTCATTGTCTCTGTGCGAAGCAGGGGCGAGTCACTAGTTATTATTAAAGACTAACTGTGTGCTGATTTGAAAATTATCTGAAAAATTATTTTACATGGCACTTTGAAAAAAAGAAGTTTCTTATATTCTTCAAACAAAACCCAACACAACAGCTGGCCATATACATCATGGAGTGTTCCACCAAATAATACCAGCTAGTTCCAGTGTCGTAATGTTTACGACGAAGCCACATGCTCGTGTTATTGCCAAAATAAACTGTAATACATCTAATTTATTGTAACGGCCATCTTCAGGGTTTTATGGGAGATATTGGTCTAATTTAAGAGGTTTCAGATTGTTCTTGTAGTTTCTCACCATATTTACAATATCATCAAGGTAAACACTGCAGCACCTTATGCAGTTGTGAACGGAACTATTTTGCTGATGATCTGTCGACTGTACCTATTAAGTTTCAAATTCGTTTAGGTAAAATGTTTTTGTTCATAAGCATATTTGAATTCAAAACTAAAGTTTCTACTTCGTGAATTTTGCTCAGTGTGAGGACAATAGCCCAGAATTGGACAACGGGCTAGTAATTTTTAGGCTGATGGTGATAAAGCTAGATCTAGATCGAAAAATAATGCAACATGTATCCCACTTTTCCAATTATAGACTAAACACATTTCTTGTTACAATTTGTTATATAAAATATCGCTTTCAGTAAAGCTGCAAAACAAAGCTCTAAAAACACTTGAAATGATTTTGAAATTCACTCCTCTCACTTAAACCATACTCCACACTTCACATTAAGTTAAGTTTATTACCTCAGCTGATGAACTATTAGTTTATTTTATTGCCGACTAAATGCTACATTCTTCAGACATAAATTGTGCAGTAAGTATCTTTATCAGAAACAAAATGGTATGAAAGATTCTTCGTTATTTAAACAAAAAAAATAACCATTTCATTTCAAGCCCAATATTATACATTATTAACTGAAAAAAAAAGTATAAAAGTGTAAAAANAAATATCGCTTTCAGTAAAGCTGCAAAACAAAGCTCTAAAAACACTTGAAATGATTTTGAAATTCACTCCTCTCACTTAAACCATACTCCACACTTCACATTAAGTTAAGTTTATTACCTCAGCTGATGAACTATTAGTTTATTTTATTGCCGACTAAATGCTACATTCTTCAGACATAAATTGTGCAGTAAGTATCTTTATCAGAAACAAAATGGTATGAAAGATTCTTCGTTATTTAAACAAAAAAAATAACCATTTCATTTCAAGCTCAATATTATACATCATTAACTGAAAAAAAAAGTAGAAAAGTGTAAAATGAACTAAAATATAGTAATAAATATGTTGTAGTGTTGTTTCGGATAGAAATCGATATAGGTAGCAGATTTTTATCCAGCTCTGCATAAGATCGATCCCTGGAAAGACAATATGGAGGCATCTACATCTTTCACTGTGACTTGAGCGATCCTCTAAAGATCCAAAAGTTTTAAAGTAAAGCCGAATTAGGTACTTTAAAACTTTAAGAAAGATAAAAATATTAGCGTCCAAACAACCATAACACCCACATCGTATGACCGTAGTCTAAGTTTCCAAACTTTCCACCTTAATCCAATCAGAAGCGAGATTTGAACTCGCCGCTAATCCAACAAAACAAAAATATGCTGGGGGACGTAACTCGATTTATTGACTCCCGACCGAGTTAACTCGCGAAGAAGTTTACCAAACTGGATTTAGGGGAGGTGTAGAAAATATTGTTTACTAATTCGATTTCGTCTTTTGTTCCGACTTGAGGTTAAGAGGCCATTGACTCAACTTCGAAATAGAAGTCGTATTTTTGAAACGCGAAGTGAATCTTAAGCTCGTTATGAAAAAGCTCAGAATTGGATTCAAACTCAAGTATGGGCTTGCGTGTCATTTCAATATTTTGGGTGTAGATTCGCACTTGAGTTATAATAATTTCATATTTTTATTGTTATTTTATGTTATTAAGTATTTTTTCAGCCAAATGACGTCCTTCTTTCTTTTCAGCCAAATGACGTCCACTGCTGGACAAAGGCCTCCCCCAAGGTTTTCCACAATGAACGGTCCTGCGCTGCCCGCATCCAGGCTCTTCCCGCGACCTTTACCAGATCGTCGGTCCACCTAGTAGGAGGCCTGCCCACGCTACGTCTTCCAGCTCGTGGTCGCTTGGTCATTTGGCTGAAACGAAACGAAGTATTTTTATTTCAAGCAAATTCCGTGTTGCTATTAAACTGGTACATTTTAATATTCAAACTATTTTTATTTACGCAAAAAAGTTATTGTTTGATTATAAAGCCAGCAATCATAGCAAGCAATAATAGATTGCATGGAACGAAACGGAAATTAAATTTTTTTAATGTCAATCGACCAAAAATGCTTTCATCCTTACGTCATTGTTATTTGTTTGTTTGATTTTTGTTCTAGCAAAATAATATTTGTGCAATTTCCTATTTAACTAATTTGAATTCTAATTCTTAAAAAATAAGTCTCATAATACTTGCATTAATATTTCAAATACTTATTTAAAATGTTAATGAAAATGTGGGTAGTTGAAATAAAACAAATGACAACCGTTTCAATCGAGCGCGTACGCAGTGTTGAGTGAGTCGTCGCATGAACCACTCGCTTCGGTTCGGACCCGATCACGGCGTCTTAATTCCTTCGGGAATATTTGTCTCCTCGGAAACCATGAAAAAACAATAGCCATAAAATACCCATGTTCTATTTGTCGCGGTGTCGGAAACTAAACACTAGTGCTAGTAAAGTTTAACTGTGTTTATGTGAAGTGTAGTTATTTATGTGATAAGTGTATTTATGTGGTGTCAAAGTGAAAAATAGTGCAAAATAGCTGGCCAAAGTTCAAGGAAGATGGAGCGCTTCAAGTCAGCTGATGTGCAGGTAAGTTTAACGTTAGTTCTTTGAAACGTTAAGCTTGAGTTCTGTGCATTCAACTAAAAATATCTTGCTCATACGTGAATCTGTTTGCGTCGAAAGTTTAGCTAACTATATAACTTTATGAAAAGAATGCTTAAAATATAAGATTGACTTTAAAATAGGGAAAAGCATTAAACTCGGTAATTACCGTCTGCTAATAGGTTTATGTATTCATTCTTCCACGAACTTATTTAGGTACTTTCTGTGACATTTTGTCACATTGCGTGATTTGGAAGAAAAAATATAAAGAGTTATACTCGCAATAATATTTTATAAGCCACCAGCAGACTATAAACAAACCTATGCATTTCTTATTCCTTCCTGCTTTTAGTGTAACAATACATTATTATATTGGGGCACGCGAACTTTTCGTATACCGAAGCAACCTTCAATACAATTGAAACTGGTTGAATAAGGTCCAAAAGGATCACTGCCACTATACTACAAAATAGTACGGATGTTCAGACAGAAGCGAACCTGCTTGGTATCTTCTGTGGCAGTAATAATGAGCAATTTTGTAAAAAATATGTACAGTTACCATAGGATTTTACAATAGGTGTGGCAAACTCTGAGTCAAATTCACTAACTACTAGAGTCCAGACCACTGCTAGTAATATAACGAGACATTGAGGTTTTCGGCGATCTTAGTAGAAATATTATGTATGTATACTTTATTAGGAAAGCACCTCGATCTGTAAAAAGCACTTTGACCCGGAATTCTCAACCACAGAGGAACTGTCTAGCTATCTTACCTACCTCTAACTGCCGGAACACAAAAATGCTGTTAAAATTGTTGTTATGGCGACAGACTTAGGTAAGATGGTGGTAGCTAGCCAGGCGAACTTAAAACAAGCCCTACCACCAACCAAACCGAACAGAAAAAATCTGTCCCCACTGGGAATCGAACCCGGGACCTCTGCGTCTGAAGCAGGTGGTCTTACCACTAGACCACAGAGGCGGTTCCTCCTCTCTTCTAATTGCAGTGCCCGATAGGGTCCTTAATGATCTATTTAGCTTTTATGGTGATGCAAATAAATATCTATCTATCACCTCAAGCAAGATAAAGAAAGACGCTGCAGTTGTTATCTATCTGTTCGTAATAGACGTATCAGATAGTCAGATACCTATGATGTCTCATAAAATCTGACCCCAGAGTCATAACTCACGCGGCTAAAGTACAGAAACCTGCACAATTGCACATCATACTTAACATTGTGGCACGTTATGTAGTTGGATTAAGGGTGAATTTGCACCAAATTGTTTCTAATATGCCGACAGTACAATCTTACTGCATTTGATTATTTCGCCGATACCGTGAGCTTACTTTTACTATCTCATGTGTGTCATAAAACTGTACGTATCGCGCTTGAAGATGTTATTTTTCCAAGCAGAAAAATAGATTTCAATTCGTTTCGTATCTTTCTCTATTCTTTCTTTTTTGGCGGAAGCGTAGATTCTTATTACAGTTGTAACTTTCTTTAGCTTCATTTAATCGCTGAATGTGTTGCTAGAAGTTAAAATGATGGATTACTTGATTTGGCTATTTTTTTAATATTTGTTGAAGGGGAAAATAGGAAAAATTTCCGAGAAAATATGGACCTAAGTAAAGGTATGAAAAAAATAATAAGGTTCTGCGTACTAATTATTAAAATCCTGAACCGTGTCAAAGCGAACCCACATAAGCAATTAATATTAAAAACAATTTTAAAATAATGGTGCTAATTTGACCATGGGTATGATCATTCTTTCAGAATACATTATTATTAGTTGTTTGATAAGACTATAATTATCCAGCCTTTGCTTAGTATTTATCGCATTAATCCAATGTTCTTCAAAGCTGATTTGAAAACATCCCCAGTGGCTTAAAGAAACTTCTGTCACGTACCTCAATATCTCGGATCTGTTCAGTATTGCTAGTTTAGCCCACTCTCCCCCGGGAGTTAGCTGATTGAAGCCGCGACTTGCGGATTTATTGCACCGTTGTGATGCGTAGGCTGATTTGTTTTGTTCTAGAAATAAAAATAATTGCAATTTATACGATTATAAATACTTGAAATAGCAATGGGCAGGGCAATAAGGTTCTGTAGTGTAGGCCACGTAACGGCAAGCGCAGCATAGATAGATGACCTCATAAAGGTAAGCAGGAAGGCGCTGGATGCAGGCGGCTACCAACCGGTCAATCTGGAATCATTGGGGGAGGCTTATACTTAGCAGTGGACGTCCTGTGATGATGAATATCTTCACTTTAAGCAGTCCATTGCTGGAAATAGGTTTTTCATTGCGTAACACGTCAACCTGTCTTCGCACCCCGCTACATTTTCATATTATTTACTTGAGAAATTAATAGACCTAAGGTATACTATCTTCAGTCTCCTATTTCATTTTCCCTTTTTTCATTATTTAAAGGCTGATGGGACCTAGGACAAGGATGTGACCTCATACTATAGGGTAGTGTGATACGTAGTGTATGAAATATTGCACTAAGAAANAGGAGGATAAAACTACGTCTTCCAGCTCGTGGTCGCTTGGTCATTTGGCTGAAACGAAACGAAACGAAGTATTTTTATTTCAAGCAAATTCCGTGTTGCTATTAAACTGGTACATTTTAATATTCAAACTATTTTTATTTACGCAAAAAAGTTATTGTTTGATTATAAAGCCAGCAATCATAGCAAGCAATAATAAATTGCATGGAACGAAACGGAAATTAAAAAAAATTAATGTCAATCGACCAAAAATGCTTTCATCCTTACGTCATTGTTATTTGTTTGTTTGATTTTTGTTCTAGCAAAATAATATTTGTGCAATTTCCTATTTAACTAATTTGAATTCTAATTCTTAAAAAATAGTTTCTTAATACTTGCGTTAATATTTTAAATACTTATTTAAAATCTAAGTGAAAATGTGGGTAGCTGCAATAAAACAAATGCCAACCGTTTCAATCGAGCGCGCACGCAGTGTCGAGTGGGTCGTGGCATGAACCACTCGCTTCGGTTCGGACCCGATCACGGTGTCTAGCACGGGAATACTCTGTCTTGTCTCCTCGGAATCCATAAAAAAACAATAGCTATAAAATACCCATGTTCTACCTATTTGTCGCGGTGTCGGAAACTAAACACTAGTGCTAGTAAAGTATAACTGTGTTTATGTGAAGTGTAGTTATTTATGTGATAAGTGTATTTATGTGGTGTCAAAGTGAAAAATAGTGCAAAATAGCTGGCTAAAGTTGGAGAAAGATGGAGCGCGAGCACTTTAAGTCAGCTGATGTGCAGGTAAGTTTAACGTTAGTTCTTTGAAACGTTAAACTTGAGTTCTGAGCATTCAACTAAAACATCTTGCTCATACGCGACGTGAATCTGTTTGCGTCAAAAGTTAAGCTATTAACTTTATGAAAAGAACGCTTAAAATATAAGTTTTACTATAAAAATAGAGAAAAATATTAAACTCGGTAATTACCGTCTGCTTATAGGTTTATGTATTCATTCTTCCTCGAACTTATTTAGGTACTTTCTGTAACATTTTGTCACATTGCGTGATTTGGAAGCAAAAATATAAGGAGTTATACTCGCAATAATATTTATAAGCTACCAGCAGACTATAAACAAACCTATGCATTTCTTATTCCTTCCTGCTTTTAGTGTAACAATACATTATTATATTGGGGCACGCGAACTTTTCGTATACCGAAGCAACCTTCAATACAATTGAAACTGGTTGAATAAGGTCCAAAAGGATCATTGCCACTATACTGCAAAATAGGATGGATGTTCAGACAGAAGAAAACAACTCAAGCTAACCTACTTGGTAGGTACGTTTCTTTTTGGCATTTTATAAAAAAATGTACAGATAGGTACATTTTCCGTCCATAAGATTTTACAATAGGTGTATCAAACTCAGAGTCAAATATCCAATTTACTAACTATTAGAGTCCAGATTACTACAGCTACTACTATTTCAATCTAGTATGTAAACTAACGAGACAGTGAGGTTTTAGGTGATCTCAGTAAAAATATTATACTTTACTAGCGGCCGCCCGCGACTTCGTTTTACCCCCTTACGGGTTGAATTTGGCAAAATCCCGTCTTAGTGAGCACCTACGTTCTAAAAGGAACCCCCATTTTGAGACTCATAGCACTTGTAGTCTCTGAGATTTCGTGAAGAGTGAGTGAGTCAGTCAATCAGTGACCTTCCGCTTTTATAAATACATATACATATATGTAGATTAGGAAAGCACCTCAAGCAAGATAAAGAAAGACGGTGCAGTTGTTATCTATCTGTTCGTGACTGACGTGTCAGACACCTAAGATGTCTTATAAAATCTGACCCCAGAGTCACAACTCACGTGGCTAAAGTGCAGAAGACTGCACATCAACCTCAACATTGTGGCACGCTATGCAGTTGGTTTAAGGGTGACTTTGCACCAAATTGTTTCTAATACGCTGTTGACTGTAAAATCTTACTGCATTTGATTATTTCGCCGATACCGTGAGCTTACTTTTACTATCTCTTGTGTGTCATAAAACTGTACGTATCGCGCTTGAAGATGTTATTTTTCCAAGCAGAAAAATAGATTTCAATTCGTTTCGTATCTTTCTCTATTCTTTCTTTTTTGGGGGAAGCGTAGATTCTTGTTACAGTTGTAACTTTGTTTAGCTTCATTAATGCGTTACTTAATTTCGTTAACTTGATTTGGCTATTTTTTTGAATATTTGTTTTCCGAGATAATATGGACCTATACGTATGAAAAAAATAATTAGGTTCTGCGTAATAATTATTAAAATCCTGAACCATGTCCGAGTGAACTCACATAAGCAATGAATATTAAAAAGAATTTTAAAATAATGGTGCTAATTTGACCATGGGTATGATCATTCTTTCAGAATACATTATTATTAGTTGTTTGATAAGACTATAATTTTCCAGCCTTTGCTTAGTATTTATCGCATTAATCCAGTGTTCCTCAAAGCCGATTTGAAAACATCCCCAGTGGCTTAAAGAAACTTCTGTCACGTACCTCAATATCGCGGATCTGTTCAGTATTGCTAGTTTAGCCCGCTCTCCCTCAGGAGTTAGCTGATTGAAGCCGCGACTTGCGGATTTATTGCACCGTTGTGATGCGTAGGCTGATTTGTTTTGTTTTAAAAAGAGAATGAATTGGAATTCATACCGTTATGATCACTTTCATATCTGAAATGGCAATGGGCAGGGCACATAGCACAAATGGGGCAGTGAGGTTCTAAAGGCTTAGTGTGAGTTTACATAAAATGTCGTCACTAGCGAGCGCGTTAAAAAAATATCATTATGAAGATTTTAGTTCTCAATCCGGTCACATTTTTACGCAGCCGAATTGAATGCGTTTGAGGTAATTTCACACTACGCCCTCTGAAGTGGAGGCCACGTAAGGGCTTGCATGCTTGGACGTCCACCTGCAAGGTAGACAAACGACCTCATAAAGGTAGCAGGAAGGCACTGAATGCAGGCCGCTACCAACCGGTCGATCTGAAAATAATTTGGGGAGGCTTATTCATATTAGGCTTAATATGCTTAGTGGACGTTCTATGATGATGATGCATATCTTTTTGTTATCCTCAACGAGGAAGCTCTTGGCCTATATCTCATCTGATGGTAAGTCCTGATGATGATCTTAACTTTGAGTACACTGCTGGAAATAGGTTTCTTATTACGCTACCCGTCAACCTGTCTTCGCACCCCGCTGCATTTTCATATTATTTACTTGAGAAATTATTAGCCCTAAGCTATACTATCTGCAGTCTCCTATTTCATTTTCTCTTTTTTTATTTTTTTATAAAGGCTGATGGGACCTAAGATAAGGATGTGACCTAGGACACTATAGGGTGGTGTGAAACGTAGGGAATGAAATATTGCATTAAGAAATGTCTTATAAGCTTTTGGTAATAAATACGAGTAGGTTAGTGTTTTTGATCGGTAGTTGCTTTCTGTTGATAAATAATTTTCTTTGACAAACTAAAATCCTGAAATACAATACATATAATGATATCCTGAAATATTAAATTACAGAAGCTAGTTTATCATTTGAAACACCTTATTTCAGAAAACTAAATTCATAGTAACGCATAATTCGTTTGATATATTTTTCACAAAATTTTACAAAAATACTCTATATTATGAAAACCTCGTTAGTTAAATGCGATCCCTAACTTCATCCATGTTTTGCTAACAATGGTGGAAGATAGATGGTGTTGTTCAACAATGGGTTCATTCAGAGGTGCGATGTGAATTGGATTCCACAGTTTCAATGGAAATTTTGCAGCGATATTATGTGCGCTCTATTTTGTTAGGTCGACTTTTTATGCATCCGTGCAGAGTAAATAAATGAAGGGTTTAGATGCGGTTAAAATGAGATTTTTAAATTTGTATTTAGTACTTGTAGGCATACTAAAGAGAAACGAATTTTTCTAGTAGGTACATAAGAAGCTTGAGGATTCGTATGAGTTCAAATAATAATTCGTAAGCATGATCATTTCAAAACATTTTTCTTTTTTTCTCTTGATAGTTGAAAAATTATTGAGATTGATAAGATTCCAATCATGGTGACGTGTTTAGAAGTCCAGTAATAAATCTGACTAACTACTTGTACCCCTAGACAGACTTTTTATATGTTTCAATCAATCAATCACCTATAAACATTTTTAGAAGATTTGTGTTTATATGTCTCAATATTTAAGCTGTGTCCATCGATGGCAACTCGTCCATCAACATCCATCAACGCTTCTATTAAGTTATTTTGTGCGAAACCAACTAGAAGCGAAAATTTCTTCTACACCTTGTAAAAGTTGTAAAAAGAAACAGTTACCTATATTATTTTAATGTAAAATACGTAGGTACTTAATATAAATGATGTTTCTATGTTGCTATTAATATTTTTTAGAGAACAAATTACTAGTGGTCCCGTTAACCCCTTGTGGTACTACATAATATGCTTGTGTTACGAGTGGGTTACACACACAAGTACACCGGCGGCGGGGTTTGAATATACAAAAATTTGTAAAATCTGTGGCTACATTAAAAGCAGTAATCCTTACGATTCCCGGGGCACTGAAACAGAAGTCCCTAAACGCTCTGATTATTTCCCGCTAAAGATAGAAATGGCCGGATGGTGCGGATCAAACGCTACTACGTCACAGAAAACGCTTTGAAGTATCGCAGTCGCGTGCAAAAAACGCTTCTCCAAACAATGGCCCTAGACCTAAATAGGGTGACCATTCCTCTTCTAAAACTGTTTGTCCTGACTGATTGAAATGACCGAGATGAAACGATGATCATGATGATCTCAATCGTGAATATTCTATTTGAAGCCATGATAGCCGAACGGTGAAGGGGTCGGGCAGGCCGTTTCGAGATCCGAGGAACGCGGGTTCCAATCCCACCGCTAGTCGACTATTGTGGTGAGCCCACTCGTTATACAAGCATATTGAGCTTACCACGAGGTGCTAACGGAACTGTTAGTATTTTTTACAATACAAATTACTAAAAGCAATATAATCTTTTGAACAATGTGATTGCTTCAATAGTGTAGTGAAGATATACAATAAAAAGTGGATAGTTAAAAGTTATGAAGTCACTTAGGTACTTCAAAATGCCGGTCGCTAATGTTTGTTCGCTAACTGAACATTGTAATAATAAAATAGAAAAAATAATTAAAAAAATAAGGATCTCATAAACTTAAACATGGAATCCCTAGCCTAGTGCCAATAGACTAGATTTGATTCATTGAAGAGCAATTCAATTTGATTACGATTTTTCCACAATCAACAATCGTTCATGATGATGAAAGAATATTTAATTTAACTTGTTTTACAGTATTCTTTAAATACAACATACAGTTTCTGAGGAAACGTCATTTTCTTATTATGACGTATTTTCTTTTTTAGTATAAATAAAAGTGCTCTTTAGGGTATTTATTCCTCCGATTTTAAGATAAATTTAACTAATTACTTTCTGACATCGCCCTTAATTGATGATAATGAATTTAAAATTAACAGTAGGTATGAGGGATGTCATTGTGATGTATCGATAAAATTGGCGCTTTCTACGGATGGTAATAATTGAAAACTAATTTTTCAAGCCTAAAACAAGGCTTACTTGGTTATTATAGCCCAGAATAACATGATTATAGAGTAAGTCAAGCTTTATATAGCTACATCTGTAACCGTGTTTTCTCTTTCTACTTATCGTACATATATTGCAGATAATTGAATTAACTTTGATGTCACAAATTTTAAAATCACAGATTTCCATAAATAAAACAATTTGCATCCTGTTTTTATCATAGAATTTTCCAGATTATCGATAAATCTAAAAATATTCTTGCACACTCTACATCACTGGGAATTCCTGCTTTGTTCGTTGGAATTTTGATAACCCCCAATTTATGCTAAAAGTAGATTTAATTAAGTACCTATTTAGACTAATTGATTTTAATTGTTGTTTATTATTTTGTTTACAATAGACTAAAATAGGTGAATGTTTAGTAGGTGCATGATTACAGTTAGGTGGCTGTTAATTAAATAACAAAAATATATTTTAGTTAAGACGCAATTATTATTAATTTCATTTGCCTTTTGCTATAGTTTATTTTGTTCCAGTCGTTTACGCTAAAAATATATTTTTTGAAAGAAAGAAACATTTATTGCCATGGACATCACAAAAGACAAAACCCAACAAAGTGCTTGTTCTAGGCCAGAATAGGAAACTATTAGACCGAATTTAAAAATTCTTTCAAAATTAGATATCTTTGTAAATTATCTGATAGACTAGGTTATAAAATAATTTTCAAAAAAGTTAGGTCATCATCATCATTTCACACATAGGACGCGTCCACTGCTGAACATAGGCCTCCCCAAAGCTTTCCACGTTGATCGATTGGTAGCAGCCTGCGTCCAGCGCTTCCCTGCTACCTTCACGATGTCGTCGGTCCACCTTCTAGGTGGACGTCTCACGCTGCGTTTTCCGGTACGCGGCCTCCATTCCAGAACCTTACTGCCCCATCGGCCGTCAGTTCTGCGTACTATTTGCCCTGCCCATTTCCACTTCAGCTTGCTAATCCGTCGGGCTATGTCAGCGACTTTAGTTCGTTTACGGATTTCCTCGTTTCTGATTCGATCTCGCAAAGGTAGGTATTCGTATGAAAACATTGATCATGTAATGTTAAAAATAGGTATTTACTCCGCCATTTTCCGCAAATTGATAGAACTCATGTCATTGGTACATCACTTGACGTGCGTTGCGTTACGAAGTCTATCGGACCAGTTTTGCATTAATTTATGAAAAGTAATTCAACAAAAAACCGAAAAAGAAATCTGTAAAACTCAAGTTACATCAAATCCCTAAAATACTTTCCGGGTAAGCTCTTTTTTTGCCCAAAATAATTGGGCATGTTTTTTGCGTCCATTTTGTGAGTGCAAATGTGGTTTAGTTAGCAACCTTGCGTAATCCTGCTAAGGGGCTGACCAATTTTATTTTGTAGTCCCAGCTGTTAACGAGATAAAAAACTTTTCAGTCATTTTAATAACTCGCTTGTCACTACGCCCACGGTAGGGTTACCAGCTAGTTAATTCAGGTTTTGGGCAGATTTAAGATCAGTTCGCTATGGTAGGTTTTTAAGTTTCGTAAAGTAAAGCGTGTATTGTAGTTTTAAATTATTTTTAAAGGCTTTCTCTTATATAAATATGCAATGGTTGCTCGCCAGCATGTAATTAACATACTCGCATGCTACTCGTAGTTCTATTTTTTATTGCATTGATTAAGCTGCTATGGATAGGGATAGGTATGGCCACAAATCAATAGGAGTTGCTTATGTTAAAAAGTACTTAGATGTCTTTTATCAAGTCAGCGGCCGTCTGCTCTGTGGATTCATCTAAGATCCACACAGTCAAAATGTGGTTATGTGTTTGAGTCCCATCGGGGGCATTGTAAGTAAAAAAGCTCTGCTCAATTCATTGTGATACCAATTCATATCAATCGAAAACCAACAAAAACTAACGATATAGAACAGAAAACATTTTTGTGGGATGAAACTTTTAGCGTACATTCCCAGTAGTACGACGTGATACGTGTTCGCGTTAGAGTTCGATATTTGTATATGCGTAGGTACCTACTCTACGCTGTTGCATACAAATGTATTGCACTCCGCTTGGAAACATAACAACATACTGCATATACATATTGAAGTACCTACATATTAAAGCTATTCAAAGCTGGATGAGAAGTCACCTATAAATACGAATATCAACTTACTGCAATCGTTTATGTAGAGTTTATACATAACTGTCTTATTCATACTAGTTTTATTTTATTTTATTTAGATTTTAGGAATTAAGCTACTTACTAGGTAGTTTCATCCTAAAAAATAATCAAACAAATTCCACAACTTAGCTTAGAAATCTTCTAAAGACCTTGAGTTCTTTAAACAACTGAGCCTGGATTCTTTAATTATTAACTGCCAGCCCTGGACACGAAGAAGTTAACTGTATAGCAGATTATACCCATAACTTTGCTGGGAATTTAAAATGCTTGAAAGTTTCTTCGAAAATGAGCGCCCTAATATTTCACGAGATGATAACAAGCTGAAATAGGCTGTGGAGTAATTAATTTTATTTATATCCCTATTTTTTACACTGATTTGCCTAAAGGCCTCATTTTAAAAGATAATAATAGCATTTTTTAGCAGATGGGCTTTACACAAACTCCTTTAAGATGATATCATACAAAAGACAATAAGCAAATTAGTATCTAAACATAATAATCTAAATATATAAAAGTAGAAACTGACTGACTGACTGAAAATCTAAACCGCTAAAGTTAGACACTTGAAATTTGGATTGCAGGTACCTTAGTAAACTTAAAGCTTAGTTACAACAGGATATTGCAAAATTCCCATGGGAACGGGAGTTAGCGCGAAAAAACATTTGTATGAAAAAATCTAAACATCTAAACCGCGTAAGATAGATGAAGGGGGTAAAAAGGGATCCACGCGTACGAAGTCGCGGGCGGCCGCTAGTTTGTAGGTATATAAGTAGTTTATTTATATGGATGAAGAATCTCTAAGCCAAAACACACTTTTCTGTGATCAAAATATTGTAATCGTTAAAATAGTAATAGAGTAGGTACTTTGACCAAAAGAGGGGTGCAAAATATTTTTATTTCTTAAAAACTCCTATTTTTCACGAACAAGTCAAAAGTTAACATCTTTAGAAATAAATCTCCTTGCACAATGCAACACACAACAGCAAACAAAGATACTCGTAGTTTAGTGAAAATACAACTGCAATGCCAAAATCTGTCTGAAAAGCTCTTCTTTCTTCATCTCCACTGCAATTGTGTTGCAAAAACCTTCATTGTACCCCTTTAGGGCATTTAGATGTTGCGATTTTGAGCAGGCATATAAATGATGCCACCATGTTCAGCTATGTGGGCGTTCATATAAAACGTTTATTCATCTTTATTAATAACTAGCTGACCCGGCGAACTTTGTTCCGCCTTAATGGCAATAAATAAGCAGACTTTTTTTATTTCGAACGGGATAAAAAGTATCCTATGTCCTTCTCCTGGCTCTAAACTACCTCCCTGACAATTTTCAGCTAAATCGGTTCAGCCGTTCTTGAGTTATAAGCGAAGTAACTAACACGACTTTCTTTTATATATATAGATTATTTTTCGATTAAATATTTCATTAACATAGTAACATAGAGTAGTTAATCATTGCTTTTTTATGCTTCAACAGATGACACTTTGCTCAAAATCCATTTAAGAATAAAATCAATTAGTCACTTTAGCCTCACAGTTGCATATAGTCGCACGGGTGACCTTAGATCAAATCTGATATTTTTTTTCAGTAGTTAATATTTGTTATCATATCATTTCATTGTTATAACGACTCATCTCACACCTTCGTCTCTAGTCATTCAGCGAGATTACACGCCTAAGGCTGGGTTGCACCATCATACTTTAACTTTAACAAACGTCAAAAACCTGTCAAACTCCATACAAAACACACTGGTTGTCACTATAGTTATGGTTAAAGTTAAGAGGTGCAACTCCTTGCCTTTTTATCGGTAATTAATCGCAGCAAATTTCCAATCACCAATCAAATCACTTCACATTCTAAGCACATTCAGTCTGAAAATCGTTGCAAAATCGTCTCCTCTAAATGTGTTTTTGTGAACTGAAGCGACCGTGCCTTAATTAACAACGGGTAATCCACCTGAGTGGTGGGGCTTAATCATCGGGGACAAATTGTGTCCATGTAGCTGTTTGTAGGGGAGTTTTTGCAGGATTCACTACTAGATGGTCAAGAAATTTATCGACTAACTCCGCTGGATTCATTTAGCTTGTTAGTAAGAGGTCTCGCTTTTAGCTAGTAGGTAAAGTGCAAGTGTATTTTGTGAACCAAGGTATTTTATTAGGGATACGCTAAAAGAATTGACTTAAAGTCAGTTATCTGAGTAACTAAACTATTTAGCGAATGTTAGCTTGCAAATAATTTAGGTACTTATCTCTTGTTGAAGATAAATAAATAAATAAATAAATATATAAATCATTTATTTGCCAGAATACGGTTACAAATGGTTATAAAAAGAGAAGTTTCCAACATATTCTATCGTACAGTCGCGGAATGAAAAGGTTCGTCACCTTAGTGTCGGTTTTCGCTTGCACTATAAGTACTGNTAAGTTAACTGACGGACTAATTAAAACTCTTGCTTTTTGACCCAGGCAACATCCCCATTCATTGTGATACCAATTCATATCAATCGAAAACCAACAAAAACTAACGATATAGAACAGAAAACATTTTTGTGGGATGAAACTTTTAGCGTACATTCCCAGTAGTACGACGTGATACGTGTTCGCGTTAGAGTTCGATATTTGTATATGCGTACCTACTCTACGCTTTTGCATACAAATGTATTGCACTCCGCTTGGAAACATAACAACATACTGCATATACATATTGAAGTACCTACATATTAAAGTTAGAAAGAAAGAGAAGAAAGAAACATTTATTGCCATGGACATCACAGAAGACAAAAGATGTAAATAATAGAAAAAAAAGTAAATAAGACATAGGTGACATAAAATAAAACATACAATGAAAGTGAAAGTAAAACTGAGCAGTGCCACCCTGTCGCACAGCGATGTCCATCGCAATGGGACCCCACTCAGCATATGCCATGGCCCCCGGTGAGGGAGGCCAATACGCTGGTTTTCAGTGTTGCAAGTTATTCAAAGCTGGATGAGAAGTCACCTATAAATACGAATATCAACTTACTGCAATCGTTTATGTAGAGTAATTTATACTTAACTGTCTTATTCATACTAGTTTTATTTTATTTTATTTAGATTTTAGGAATTAAGCTACTTACTAGTTTCATCCTAAAAAATAATCAAACAAACTCCACAACTTAGCTTAGAAATCTTCTAAAGACCTTGAATTCTTTAAACAACTGAGCCTGGATTCTTTAATTATTAACTGCCAGCCCTGGACCCGAAGAAGTTAACTGTATAGCAAATTATACCCATAATTTTGCTGGGAATTTAAAATGCTTGAAAGTTTCTTCGAAAATGAGCGCCCTAATATTTCACGAGACGATAACAAGCTGAAATAGGCTGTGGAGTAATTAATTTTATTTATATCCCTATTTTTTACACTGATTTGCCTAAAGGCCTCATTTTAAAAGATAATAATAGCATTTTTTAGCAGATGGGCTTTACACAAACTCCTTTAAGATGATATCATACAAAAGACAATAAGCAAATTAGTATCTAAACATAATAATCTAAATATATAAAAGTAGAAACTGACTGACTGAAAATCTAAACCGCTAAACTTAGACACTTGAAATTTGGATTGCAGGTACCTTAGTAAACTTAAAGCTTAGTTACAACAGGATATTGCAAAATTCCCATGGGAACGGGAGTTAGCGGAAAAAAACATTTGTATGAAAAAATCTAAACATCTAAACCGCGTAAGATAGATGAAGGGGGTAAAAAGGGATCCACGCGTACGAAGTCGCGGGCGACCGCTAGTTTGTAGGTATATAAGTAGTTTATATGGATGAAGAATCTCTAAGCCAAAAAACACTTTTCTGTGATCAAAATATTGTAATCGTTAAAATAGTAATAGTAGGTACTTTGACCAAAAGAGGGGTCCAAAATATTTTTATTTCTTAAAAACTCTCTCCTTTCACGAATAATTCAAAAGTTAATATCTTTAGAAATAAATCTCCTTGCACAATGCAACATACAACAGCAAACAAAGATACTCGTAGTTTAGTAAAAATACAACTGCAATGCCAAAAACTGTCTGAAAAGCTCTTCTTTCTTCATCTCCACTGCAATTGTGTTGCAAAAATCTTCATTGTACCCCTTTAGAGCATTTAGATGTTGCGATTTTGAGTAGGCACGTAGGTAAGTGATGTCACGATGTTGGAGGTTGATGTCACGATGTTGGAGGTTGATGCCACGATGTTCGTTTTCAGTGCTTTCGTATAAAACGTCTATCCATGTTAATTACACTTTTAGACTTCAATAAAAAATCATCATCATCATCATCATCATCCATATGACGATTAGGAGCCACAGGACGTCCACCGCTGAACATAGGCCTCCCCCAATGATTTCCATTTTGCCCGGTTGGTAGCGGTTGTACAAAATACGTAGATTTTAAATTAAATTTTCGTAACTAAAATTAAATAAATATAGATGAAATCTGATGTATTTTTTTGCCGGTAATTAATATTTTTCAGTGAATTGATAATGTCATTGTTATATCGAACTCATTTCGTCTCTAGTCATGCAGCGAGACTACACGCCTAAGGCTGGGTTGCACCATCATACTTAAACTTAAACACACTGGTTGTCGCTATAGTTACGGTTAAAGTTAAGTAGTGCAATTCAGCCTTTTTATCAGTAATTAATCGTAGCAAATTTCCGACCACCACCACCACCAATCAAATCATTTCACATTTTAAGCACTTTCAGCCTGAAAATCGTTGCAAAATCGTGTCCTCTAAATGCATTTTTGTGAACTGAAGCGACCGTGCCTTAATTAACAACGGGTAATCCACCTGAGTGGTGGGGCTTAATCATCGGGGACAAATTGAGTTTTTGCAGGATTCACTAGATGGTCAAGAAATTTATCGACCAACTCCGCTGGATGCATTTAACTTGTTAGTAAAAGTGCAACTTGACTTACTTGACTTATGGTCCTATGTCCCCTAGATGGGGCAGAGGGCGTCCACAACAGTCCTCTATCGCGTTCGGTCTTGAGCTATGTGTTTGATCTCGCTCCAAGTCTTGCCGATCTTCTTCGCCTCGTCTGCCACAGTGCGCCGCCAAGTTTGCTAAAAGTGCAAGGGTCTTGCTTTTACCTGTAAAATGCAAGTGTATTTTGTACACCAAGGTATTTTATTAGGGATACGCTAAAAGAATTGATTTTATGTCAGTTACCTATCTGAGTAACTAAACTATTTCGCGAATGTTAGCTTGCAAATGATTTAGGTACTTATCTCTTGTTTTGCGCGGACTTAAGAAGACAACCTAAGTTGGGTAGTAAAATAAAATAACCGAGGAATAAACTAAAATACTTTGGTAGATGTAGGTAATACCTGTGGTTACTCTGAAATTTATCTTTTAAAATCCACAATCTTTGAAAAATATACAAGAACAGATTTAGCCGCTTTTCCATAAAAAATGGTAAGCAGTATATACACAGTGTAACTTCATACCCATCTAACAGTCTACATGACTATACATCTACTCGTATTTAGTAACTAAACACTAACTTTCTACATTCTGGTCGTGTAATAAGGCTCCTACACATAAATTGCCGCCACACGTCACTCGCGCGGCGGAGAGACGTTGCTAATTCCACTATCAGGCGCTGTGTGGTGAGCTCCCTCACACCACTTAGCACTTACTTGAAGCTTGCAAACATAACATTATATGGCCAATCTTAATATATTTACTGTGACAGTCTGTATATTCGTCGCTTTAGTTATTAAGAGAGATAGAGTGATGGTTTTGATAGCACACCACACAAAATTAAACAATCCTGGAGATTAAACTTGAAAGTTTGTGAGAATGGATGTATTTTACTCTTTCACGCAAAAAATATTGAACTAATTTTGATGAAACTTGACATTATTACCACCATTGGAATAACATTATAAGCTGTAATTTCTTGAGGGCGAAGTCAAGCAAAAGCTTTGAATATACCAATACAGTTATAAAAATATCGATAGCGTTATTGTCCAATTAATACGTCTAAAAGGCTAGGTAATTAGACAAACCAATCAATCCTTAATGAACTACATATAATTCCATAATTGAAATTAAACTATCTTAAAATTGTCCTGAAACACTAATAAAGCGAGAGCTTAAAGTCTATATTTTACCGTAGTTAAAACAAAAACAATGCCGAGCTTTACCGATGAACTGTTCGTCTGGCATCTAACAACTTTTTCCTCGAGCTACAAATATAGCGTCAGAGATACGTAATGTCTGTCGACCTCTGCGTTCTGTAAAACCCCGAAGATATACATACATACTCGTACATAACATATGAGTATATACTCAGTCAGTAGAGTTCAGAGTAAAATTATACGAATCAGTTTTGTACACTTTAGTTTCACTTCGTAGTTCAGTTTATGTAGAGCGCTCTACCTTCGTTAGTTCGAAACTATTTACACGTGTTTTGAGTCAGTTCTATCTGTTTGAATAAAGTTGTTGAAAACGTTTCATAAGTTATGAATTTAGGGGGTAACAATTAAATGGAATTATAAGTAGTATGCTAAAACGCCTACAGTAAAATATCAGCAATCGATTAACGGTTTGACTGCGACTTTGCCATAAAAACTTTGTCAGGAGTTACATAAACAGATACTGTTAACTTAGTCGTCGTCTCTTCAATACCTACCACAGTAAATAGGGCCGTACTAAGGTCAAGTCGTCTGTTGGCGTCCAAAGACACAATAAGCTAGATGACACAATTTCAATCCCAACTAATATTATAAATGCGAAAGTAACTCNCATAATAATCTTCTTGACAAGATATCGTCAAACAACTTTGATCTGAATAATTTTGAACTTTACTGACGAACAGTTAAAGATTATTTTCTCTAACTCGAGATTATTCTGTAACATAGTTTCAAAAGGTAATATGTGCTTGCGATTCGTTGAAGGAATCACTTTGAAAACTGACGAACCTTTTCATTCCGTGACTGTACATACGATGTGCAAATATTACAAAAAATACGGTTATGTTGAAGACTACCTAAGTTGGGTAGTAGAATAAAATAACCAAGGAATAAACTAAAATACTTTGGTAGATGTGGGTAATACCTGTGGTTACTCTGAAATTAATCTTTTAAAATCCACAATCTTTGAAAAATATACATTAACAGATTTAGCCACTTTTCCATAAAAAAAATGGTAAGCCGTTTATACACAGTGTAACTTCATACCCATTTAACAGTTTACATGACTATACAATCTACTCGTATTTAGTAACTAAACACTAACTTTCTACATTCTGGTCGTGTAATAAGGCTCCTACACATAAATTGCCGCCACACGTCACTCGCGCAGCGGAGAGACGTTGCTAATTCCACTATCAGGCGCTGTGTGGTGAGCTCCCTCACACCACTTAGCACTTACTTTAAGCTCGCAAACATAACATTATATGGCCAATCTTAATATATTTGCTGTGACAGTCTGTATTTTGCGTCGCTTTAGTTATGTTTAGATAGAGTGATGGTTTTTATAGCACACCACACAAAATTTAACAATTCTGGTGATTACACTTGAAAGTTTGTGAGGATGGATATATTTTACTCTTTCACGCAAAAAATATTGAACTAATTTTGATGAAACTACATTATTTCTTTAGTACCATTGGAATAACATTATAAGCTGTAATTTCTTGAGGGCGAAGACAAGCAAAAGCTTTGAATTTGAAAAGAATACCAATACAGAATAAAAAATATCGATAGCGTTATTGTCCAATTAATACTGGTCGAGAATGCTTTAGTGCATTAAGTTCGCCTTATGTACAAATTTATTTTGGCATTAAAGTTTAAATAAATAAATACGTCTAAAAGGCTAGGTAATTAGACAAACCAATTAATCCTTAACGAACTACATAGAATTCCATAATTGAAATTGAATTATCTTAAAATTATCCTGAAACACTAATAAAGCGAGAGCTTAAAGTCCATATTTTACCGTAGTTAAAATAAAAACAATCTCGAGCTTTATCGATGAACTATTCGTCTGGCATCTAACAACTTTCCCCTCGAGCTACAAATATAGCGACAGAGATAATGTCTGTCGACCTCTGCTATCTGTAAACCCCGAAGATATACATATTCGTACATAACATATGAGTATACTCGTATACTCAGTTAGTTGAGTTCAGAGTAAAATTATACGAATCAGTTTTGTACACTTTAGTTTCACTTCGTAGTTCAGTTTATGTAGAGCGCTCTACCTTCGTTAGTTCGAAACTATTTACACGTGTTTTGAGTCAGTTCTATCTGTTTGAATAAAGTTGTTGAAAACGTTTCATAAGTTATGAATTTAGGGGTTAACAATTAAATGGAATTATTATTAGTATGTCAAAACGCCAACAATAAAATATCAGCAACTGATTAACGGTTTGACTGCTGCGACTTTGCCATCAAAACTTCGTCAGGAGTTACATAAACAGATACTGTTAACTTAGTCGTCGTCTCTGCAATACCACAGTAAATATGGCCGTACTAAGGTCAAGTCGTCTGTTGGCGTCCAAAGACACAATTGCGTCCAACCGATGGATAACGATGATTATTAGATGGGCATATAGTACGCAGAACTGACGGCCGATGGGGCAGCTAGTTTCTGGAATGGAGGCCGCGTACCGGAAAACGCAGCGTGAGACGTCCACCTACAAGGCGGACCGACGACATCGTAAAGGTAGCAGGGAAGCGCTGGACGCAGGCCGCTAAGTACCAATCGATCAATGTGGAAAGCATTGGGGGAGGCCTATGTTCAGCAGTGGACGTCCTATGGCTGAAATGATGATGATGATGATGGATTACCCTTGTGTAACATTAACAGTAGGAAATTAGCATACAGATTCACCTACAAAGGCTTCATTGAATGCCTCGTTGCCATTCCAAGTAGGTAACTATTTTCTACGGTTAGCGAACAGGTAGGCAGGTAGGTGGACACAAATAGGCGATTTGACCCAGTCCAGGAACCGTTCTCAACTCAAACCAGAGTCTCGAAGCTTGAATATTGCCTTCATCTCGGCCCGTTGATTTTAAACAAAAGATCCAATGTCAGACATGTTTGCACTAGTTATTACAACTTATTCAATATTATGTACGTTACCGTTTCAGAGAATAGTTTCGATGCAATACTAGTCCAGTGCAATTTAACTTTATGAAACATATCAATGTTGTAAATAGAAACAAAGTCAATACCTACGTATTGAACTTATATAGAAAAACAAAACTAGGGATAGGTTCTGTCAATATTTAAAAACATACTCGTATTTAGGGAATAATGCTGAGTTGCACCATCTTACTTTAACTTTGACAACCGTCAAAAATCTGTCAAACTCCATAAAAAAAACCAGCGGCTATTGATAAAGTTACTCTAAATAAAGCAGTTGACAGGTCCTAAGCTTAAATTATTAACCTTAAACATGAAGAATATTTCAATAGGTTACGTATATCGTAAAAAAATGTAGCTGTTTGAAAATCAGAAAGGCATTGAAGAATATCTAATAATAAATAAGGTATGTAGATTGCTAAAATATTCAGACTTTTGGAAGAAACGAGTTAACATTTTAATCCAATTTCAATCAGTCACCTTTACCTTGGAGGACACGTGCATTATTTGCTCGAATGTTCATTAAACTTTTCTTGTACACTTCATTATGCTGTAACCTTTATTGGACTAGTTTTGAGGCATGTTTCCTGGAGTACTCAAGATAAGTCAGATGATATAAATACTGTATGGGACGGTGTTCGGACATCAATTACTTGAGATTCGCCGTAGTCACAACAACTACTTAACTTACAAAATGGTTGTGAAGGTAAGTTTTTCAATAATTCTAATTATTAATTTGCTTTTTAAGGAAGAAAGTTACTATTTTGTGACACTCGACAAGATTAAAGTGAAATAACCATAATAAAGTCTAAAGAAAATAAATTACTTTTCTAATGCGCCGAAAATATTATAAAAACTTTCCAAACACTTTTTTATAATCAGAGAAATATTTCCAAAAGACTGGTTGTCCTATTAAAGATTTCTGAGTCCAATACCTACTGACTAATTATAAAAAAAAACATGTGAATATTGGTTTTAATCTTGGATTTAAGTGAAAATAGTATGAAGCATATCAAAATAACATTGCATCAGCATTGCTAAAAATTACGTATTTTTACGCAACTTTTAATTTTATATCTCACGCATAAGTTTAAAAATCCATTGCGGAAAGCCTTGTATATGCCGTCGACTGCACACAATGAAATTACGTCAAGTTCTCATATTTTTCTAAACATAATCTCCTACATTCTAAGAGAAAACGTTGGATTTAACTTCAATCTTAAACCACAATTTAATCCTCTTGAACCAGTCGGGGTTTTATTGAATCTTGACATTTGACTAAGTTCGCTTTAATATTCAGGACGAGTGCTTGTTTCAGACAGTTCTGATAGATTTTAAATTAATAGGTACTTTTACAAGGATTTGCTAATCAATGATGATTCTTGTGAACTATGAAGTTTGAATTTATTGATGCTTATAAATTATAAGCATCAATAAATTCAAACTTCAATTGGAATCGTTTAGATTATAAGTTATAATCTAAACGATTCCAATTATCCAATTTATAATAGAGGAAGGTAGGTAGGTATATCACACTAAGTATAAAGAGGAAAGATGTGATATTTTGTTTGTATGTATTGAATAGACTCAGAAATTACTGGACCGATTTGAAACATTCTTTCATAATAAGAATTCTAAATTATTTTTGATGAACACATGCATTATTTTTGATAAGTTCGCCAAGTCGCAAGTGTAACTTTTTGATGTGCCAAGTTCATTGAAGTTATTGCGGTGTGTTTCTTTGATTTATTAAATTAATCCAATTTTAAGTTTCGTTTTATGACTGTNATGATTGTCTTATATTTTAATGGGTAATAGGTACTAGACGCAGCAAATAAATAAGGCATTTGGTATTCCGTAAAAAGTATAATTAATTAAAATGCGACATAAATCTTTTACGCATTCTTACACTGATTGCTTCGTCGTAAAATTAGCATTAAAACAAGGTTGTGTTGTTGTAATCCCAGTTATTACACTTTCGCAGAAAAAATGGAGTGCTTTATTATTTCCACGGTCATGACGTTTACGGTTACATTGACCCTATTGAATGCAAAAACAAAACAGTTACATACAATGCCGTAATTTAATACATAATGTATTTCTTGATGCACAGAAATATAGTAATTTATTGCGTCATAATAATTCTTTTCGACTTCAGTTAAAAGCGCCATCAATTTCCAAACTAAATATAGATTGTTCTTTGGTATCAGACAAATTGGCTGATTAACTTAGTAAAGGCTTGAGTTATGACACCCTCACATCTCTATGAACGTTATATTTTTCTAGTTTAGTAATTAAATCAATAAATAAAATTAACTTAGAAAAAAACATCGTTCGTTTCAGCCAAATGACGTCCACTGCTAGACCAAAGTCTTTCCATAACGATCGGTCCTGCGCTGCCCGAAAAAGATAATTTTATAATATTTATAATGACAACATTTAACAAGATACTAAAGGTTTATAAACAAGAATTTAAAAATTATTGATTCAGCATCACAAGATATTTAATGTTCTCCTATTTCCAGTTCGTCGTAATCCTTGCTCTGGCGGTAGCTGCCAATGCCAGCAACATCAACAGCTTCGCGTACGACGTGGCGGACCCGTTCACCGGCGACTTCAAGAGTCAGGCGGAGACGCGCGTCGGCGACCGCGTGCGCGGCCAGTACTCGCTGCTGGAGTCCGACGGCACCAAGCGTACGGTGGACTACGCCGCCGGAGCAGAGGGCTTCAACGCGCAGGTCCGCAAAGACCCTGCCTTCATCGCCGCCCCTGCCGTCTACTCCGCTGCCCCTGCCGTCTATTCCGCCGCCCCTGCCGTCTACTCAGCCGCCCCTGGTGTCTACTCGGCCGCCCCTGGCGTCTACTCCGCTAGCTTAGGCTACTCAGCTCTCCCCTACGGTTATTCCGCGCTCCCTTACGCCAAGTACTTCTGAACACTGTTATCTGATGATTTTTCAAAGATGTAAATATTGGTTCTGTAAATAAAAGTTTATAAAGATTCGATGGTAAACTTGTTTAATTGTATCATTTTACTGAATAAAATTGTAGAGAATGTGAAAATCGGTCCTCCCTAACCTCTTAAATACTGCTTTTATAAATTAGAGGTGATCATCCATCATGGAATGTATCTATGTCCGTATATATCTATGTATATCTATGTCCAAATTGTCCAAACGTAGTATTGCCATGCGCTAATGTAAATATATTATTGAAAATATCAGTCCTACACGTTTTGTGTTTTTGTTTAATATTCTATCTGAAGAAAAGTCGTTAGTCTCTTTTCTTCTAACATGTTTGTATCTCGGCTCTACTTCCTTAATGCATACTAATTAGTTTGCCAAAAGTCGCTTGTTTGTGCACAAAAACTTTTATGTAAGATCTTATCCTTAAAGACCTTTAAACCCCCTTGTTATTTCAAGTACATTATGTAGCAATTGTATTGGCATAAAAACAAGGAAAACTATTTAAATTTCTATTCAGACTTGAAATAAATTCAACAAAGTAAGCACCCGCTTCAAAAATTCAGAGCTACTACGAATGGTTTAATTAATTTTTTATCACGTTTTTCCGATTCAAAGGAATAATGCTATCAAAAGATAGATCAAAAGCTAACACTCGAATAATTTAATAAAAACTACAAAGGAAACAATTTAAATTCATTTGCGATGCAAATCGGGGAGCTGTATGAAATGGGAATGGAATTTAAAGCCAATCTACTTAAGTAGAAGGTTACAAAGTGTAAAAAATAAAGCCAGAACATTGAGTGGTAATACCAAGTCCAGTTATTGCGACTCAGGGGTTGAGTGTTGGATTAAAAGAGTTTTTGTATGTAAAAAATATAGTTCTATTCAATGTTCCACAGTAATGTTAAAAATGTTAAAGTTATGTTAAAATGTTAGAAATATTCTGAGCGCACCCGGTCGCGATGGTTCCGTATTTGCACTAATTAGTTATTTGAAGTAAAATCGATGCTTTGCGAACGAGTGCGCTGATTCAGATTGTTCGGTCATAATTACGCCGAACACAAGTCTTGAAAATGTGATATTGTGGAGAGATTAAGTACTTATTTAATAATCTTGGAGCTAAAATACTATTGACCCTGTGGTTCAGGTAGAGCATGTATAAAAGGACCAACCACTTCTCATTGATGTCGAAAAAGGACAAATATGCGAATAACAGGCCCAATAAGTTTGGCCAGCGCTGGCCTGGCCAGGTAGGTATTATCAATGTTCTTTTTAGAGCGTTGCTTTACAATATTTAATTTTACAAAGGTTTAAATTTAAAAAAAATCTAAAGATTTCTTATAAATATTATTCTTAAACACATTGAAATCAAAAGTGCTGCTCTCAAATAGGTAGTGCCTTTGTTTACTTTTCCATAATCAAAAACTTTTGAAGCTGCTGTAAAATTCATCTCAAGTTATATTGTTTGTATGTTCACTGAAAGCTGCACTCGCAAAGCTTCCTTTGAAATTTTTCTATTTAATATTTTCATTCAGCAGACTGAATCTTTTCACTACTTTTTATAAGTTAATATTTTATGTGAAATATTATGTTTGCCCAACATTTTAGGGTTCTCGAGTGGAAACCACGTATCGCAAAAACGTAGAGTAGGACGCCCACGCGCTCGATGGATCGACGACCTTTTAGGATCCGCTGGCAGTGGCTTGATGACATCAGCGAGGGACTTAACCCCGCCGCCGCTGGACTATTGTAGTGAATCTACTCGTAATACAGCTTCGTTCGTTAGTTTCAGACATAATTACAACAAAAAAAAATTAAAACCAACTTAAAAAAACCGGCACTAAAAAGTAGAAAATAATTACAATATTTACTTATTTATTAGGACAGGAGTCTGTGCCAGCCTGCTCAGTGCCAAGCTCAAGAAATGTTCTAAATTTACCGGCACCGACTCCAAAAATATCAATCATGGTATACATTTTTCCTAATAAATAAATAATGTAATTAGTCGGTTTTAATTTTTTTGTTAAAATTAATTTATTTCATGCGTTTTAGTTGATTAGTCCTTGTTATTCTCTCTGAAGATGGACAGTACCTAATACCTATGTTTAAAGAGATTAAGTAAGACTATAGTTTTCCATTTTAAGTGTAAATAATCTTCCCTACAAAATACAGGCTACCTACTTTAAATATGGGCTACTAAAAAGCATCATCTAACTCCTGACTTACGAAGTTTGACCTTTCATCATCAGCTCACCTAAAAAACCTGAAGTAATACAACTGTATGTACATAATTACGTACTTAAAATATTTAAAGAATTATTCTCCAACTCCCAAGCGTTAAGGAGTTTTACCTTCAATCCACCTCATCAACATTAGATGATGACTACCAGCCGCATATACTTGAATAACTTTAGAATACATATGAAAAACGATATACGTGCCTATAAAATTTGGGGGTTGCCCTCGATTACCCTAGGATCCCATCATCAGATCCTGACTTGGTGACAATGGGACCACCTCAGAAGTGTACCCTATCGAACAAAAAATATTTTTGAAAATCGGTCTACAATTGACGGAGTAATCGGTGAACATACATAGAAAAAAAAAACATACATACAGCCGAACATATTATAACCTCCTCCTTTTTTGAAGTCGGTTAAAAAGACGTCCATTGCTGCACAAAAGCCTCATTTCTGATTCGATCACGCAGGGAAACTCCGAGCATAGCACGCTAAATCGTCTCAAATCCTTATGACATCATATTATTATTTAGCTTACTACGAGTTAATAAGGACTATTATTTTTATACGTATAAAATACCATCAACTACTGATAGCTCTATTCGTCAGACATCATTAATCAAGTCGTCAAAACGTCTTCCACTTAAGCCTTTAAATGTTATAATTCTCAAATCGATATGATCGCTCCAATCCTTTGACACGACCCAGTCCTATTGAACTGCCGTGTTTATGTTTCAGAAATGTGAAATCTCACAGTACTCGCAAAATATGAAGTTCTCCCAACCGTGCCATTGCCATGCCCTCCGAGGTTTACTGCCACTCAGAGCAATATTGCCAGGCCTGTATTTGATAAATAAAAAAGTTTCCGAGCGAGCCGCGTTTTTGTGAAATATCTACGCCCGAAGTAGGCAGTTGAGGAGGCGTGGAGCTAGACTTTTTGGAACTGAACTTATTTTGAGAGAGATTATATTTAACGAGACTAAGGAAGTTCTAAAAGCTTCAATGTTTTTTGGGAAAATATTAACTTAACATGCTAAGACTACTTTACAAATAATATTACCTAAACTTTGTTATGAAGTACCTAATCTTCCATTTCTTCTATTAAGAGAGCTTAAAATGTAAGTGTAATAACTGTAATAATTCCAAAGATGATAAAAAATTGAAAACCGCTGAATAGGTATAGTTTTTGTTATTTTTACTTGCAAAGATTTTGTGGTACGATATTCGCCAAACGTATATTTTCAAATGTTTACAAAATATTTCTCGCGCGGCTACGAATATATTCGTAGCAATCGAAGCTCGTAGCACTGCGGCGAGATTGTTTGCCGTAGCGTCTCGTAGCAGAGACGGGCGTGTATTGGATGGGACGAGTTCAAGTGCCATCCACGAACGTATTGGATGTCTGCCTCCGAGATGCTCTGGTTCTCGATTGGTTGAAATGATGAGATTGAACTTAAGTTACGTTCAATTTCAGATAATGTGGAGTGAATTAGATGCAAATAACCTTAAATACTACAAAACATTTAGCGCTACATAAACAGTAAAGCCGGCAACGAAGATCCGGATTTAAGAACTTGTAACTTGCTTGTACTATGTGTAAAGAAAAGCATTATCTTACATACTTCAAAAGGCATTTTAGTTTAATATTTTGCAGAATTCAACGCCGCATTTTATTTTATAATCCTAGCATTCTTTGTGCAATGTATTTCAATTCTGTAGACGTCTTCTGCTAAACATAGGACTTTCTACATTATAATGATTTCTTTCATAGATGGCTCTATAAAGTCTGGAGTTTTTATAGACTTAGCGTTATTTTACTGATCTTATTTTTTTTATTTTAAATTAGAGGGATATTTTATAGACATTATTATTCTCTTTTTACAGGTAAGTTCCTGTGATTATCCTGCTAGTGACGTTGACAGTGACGTATTATGGTAAGTGTAATCACGATCCCTCATTGACCTAACACTTTTACCCAATACCTTGAGCGTTGCGTGTAGTAGCACTTATATGTATTTCAAGACACAGCTGCGCAAACAATCATCAAGTTTCTCCGAAGATGGCCGACCGATAAAAGCGTTAGTTTACACTTTAGCTCGGCAGATTCTGGAGACTTAATTATGTTTGTAAACGCTTGTTTTACTTTATAAACTTGTCAGCGAGCCTATCGGATTACTAATTTAAGTCAATTAAAGATGCAAAAATCCTAGGACAATAATTATTAAGTGTAAGAACACAAAACTACATGGTATCTAGAGTCCCAAGATACCCGGGAGCATTTTAAAAATAAAACGCACCAAAAGAATCAAATGGCTGTCATATTTTATCATAAACCTCTAGTCTATAGAAGAATTTCATTGACACGTTTCCTCAAAGGAATTTCTCATAGACATTTCTGTCGGGGGTCTTTCATATACTGTAAATAAAAGCAGTAAGCTTATTTACTTCATTTTGAGTTTCAAAACGCAAGCATGCTCTTTTACAAGCCTTTATTGTGGAAATGTGGAAATAATACGAGGCCGCGAGGGTACCAAAGGTTATGTGGGAAAGACGGTACGCGATGGTAGCTAAAAGTGGGACCCTATTAATTTAAGTCACTAAAACTACATCACCCCCGATAGTTAATTGGGTAATTGTTAGCTGTCCTTGAGTTTAACTCATATCCGAAAAAAGTGTTAGATGCGCCCTTTCAGCTATCGTGGTACTGAACCTCTGCGCTGGGGCCACAGTGGGTGCTTAGACATCTCATAGGTGGTTCGCGATTTTAGGCAGTCGACCAAGTGTAGTGTTTTCACAAAATGTTTAAGTCAGGGAAATACATTCCAAAGGCCGAGGCTTACTTACAAATCTTCTATCGGTCATGCTGTAGATCCTGGCTACACAGGAGTTGCAGCGGTGATAACGAGAAGTGGGAATAGTCCCGTTACCTATTTGACTTTTTACAAACTACGCTGAATTATTATGATATTCATAGGACCGAATCAATCAAATCTTGGGTTTGTTTCACTACAGGATGACATGATAAAATTTCAATATTTAAAATCTTGTACAGACGACAGCACATCAATTTTAATACTATGGCATCTTATTTCGATGTATTAAGTGTTATTTTGCAATAAACTGCACAGGCTGATGTGCTGTTGACTGTACAATAGGTTTAAACCCTTTTTAAGACTTAAGAGCACATTAATACAAATAGATAGTAAAAATAATGACAAAAAAATTCATTGGATTTGTCTCATACGAGTATTAGGGAATACACTATGTATCATGAGTAGAGTCTTATATTAAAAGGATGCCAACGATTTCAAAGTCGCCCTGTATACAAGCCTACTGACCTTACATGTATAGTGGTCTATGTAGACACATCCACTTGTCCGACAATAATTGCTGAGATATATTTCCTTCTTTCGGTATCGTGCGGGTCGCGTCCGGACCCTAGTTTACCGAGAGCCTTTGTATGTCACTTTCGGCTCTCGACTCCTGCGTCTTTTATTATCTTCCTAAAATACATTCATTGATATCTCTGGCTTGTATTTACCTACGTCCAGATATTGACTACAATAAGTTGATATTGTGAGAACGTTTTCATTTTCACGATAGTTCTGAGTGATCTTGTCAGGATGGTGTCTGAGATTTCCGCGATTTGGAATTATTATCTGTGGTAACATTTGTATATGTTTAAACTCAAACTTAAACTGGAGGATGACTGTCTGTTAGACTGATAATTAGGCATATTCATCGTGTTACAAACTATTCCTCGCGGATTCAACCACGAAATTTTCATTTGGGCACAGAAAGTCTACCGGGTGCTTGAAATCCTCTCGTATATCCTGATCGAAAAAAATATTTAAGTATAGAAAATAGTTTGCTAAACGTTTAAATACATGACAAATCATACCTATGTACCTACTGCTATTTATGTCCATTTAAAAAATATGTATGTTGTTTTTACCTTCTCCATTCTACCAAAAATCATTACGGTTCAGCAGTTCAGGAGTAAAATTTTAGAAACCAACAATTACTTTCGTATTGTGTAATTTTGGCGTGGACGACAACAACAATTAAATTCTTGTCGCCCTTAGTTTCAATATTCCAAAACAGTTACGAAGACAATAATTCACTTTGCGTGCCATTTGTCTGGGGAAATGGCCCATCGGTACAAACCTACAAAGTTACAAACCGATAAATCTACACCGTATAGTAGCTCCGAATGCAAATCCGTCATACCAATACTAGTCCGGAACTGCACACACGCGAGAATTGGCCGGATCCTGGGGTAAAGACATGTTTAGGCTAGTAACCGAACTTTTAGTCCCATTTTAAAGTGGAGCGTTAAGTCATTCAGTTTGAAGATTTAAGATTGTAAATTGATAGAGATACAGCTTTTTTTTAAGCTTTTTCAACCACAAACGAATAATTCATGGTGATCTGACTCTTACACTGAAGAATTTGAATCTAGATTTGTGAATTTCTTTAAGACTAAAATATACCCTAAATTGAAACAGTTACCTACTTGTTATTTTTGGAACAGCTATATTAGTTTTCAGGGAAATCCTATGATTGTTTTATAACAGGGTAAAAAGCATAATAGGTACCATTCGAAATAATTAATTAACTTGTCTACAAATTGATTACGCTATTTATTTTCAACCGACTTCAAAAAAGGAGGAGGTTCTCAATTCGACCCGTATGTTTTTTTTATAGTTAAGGAAACAAATAAATTATAACATACCATGTAAATAAATAACCCCAATTACATCCTACCACAATTCCACAGCTTCTTATGTCCTCAGGGATTTTTCTTCGGTTTTATTGTTGTATAACCTTTATCACGCTAAGCATTTCGTCTCTAGCGAGTTGTCAGGAACAGTGGAGGTGAATCGATCAGGGAATTCCCCGAAATAACTAGTATTGACGGTACACGTGGGACTGTTAATCATTAGCGCGACCAGGGTTCGATTTCTGGTATTTTCTATAAAATTATGCGTCTATATAGGAGAGAATCGGTGCTAGAATATGTACCTATCCCTATTTCCCGAATTATTATGAATTTTACAAAATGTAATACCATCTTGAGCCCCATATTATCAAATAAATACCCTCGACTATTTATATTCTCATAAGATTCTTTCTCAATAAATCATTGGGGAGGCATTTGTCCAGCAGTGGACGTCTTTCGGCTGAAACGAACGAACGAAATGTCGAGTTTATACAGAATTTTTAATTATCTTTTATATTTCTTGAGAATCATTAACCACACCATTTCCTAGGATATAGTCCTACTTCCTACTAATATTATAAATGCGAAAGTTTGGATGTCATGATGTCTGGATGTCTGGATGTCTGGATGTTTGTTACTCTTTCACGCAAAAACTACTAAACGGATTTTGTTGAAACTTTACAGTATTACTGTTTATAACCCAGATTAACATATAGGCTATAATTTATGACGATCTGTGACATACTAAATTTCACGCGGGTGAAGCCGCGGGCAAAAGCTAGTACGTTATAATAGGCTAGTTGCCTAAAAAAATTTTTTTAGTCCGTAATGTTTAATATCAAAAAATATTGGACACATATATTTTTATTTGTCAATCTAACAAATAATTACATAGTTATGGTGCGTTGAAGTTGCGCACGACGTCACAACGTGCGGCATTTTTAAGCAAGCGTTGACGTCACGGGCCTCTTCTTATGAACTTTGGGGCGCTTTATCTCTTTAAATTTTCATTAGTTTGAAAAAGTGAAAAATACGTGTAGAGTATTTTTTGATAAGTTAACTGACGGACTAATTAAAACTCTTGCTTTTTGACCCAGGCAACATCCCCATTATTTCAGACATTTGTAGACAAATACCTACATACTATCTTTAATTTTAGATTTATTTTGAGATTTACTCCAGTCTAGGTAACTGTAACCACAAACGCGATTCTATTTGAACCGTCCCACAAAGTTGGACGATTCATTCATATTAATCTCCCAAAGATGGACTAAATCTGCCACTGTTACTCCAACTAGTTGGATTAGTGTGACTGAGCCTCAACAAACTCGTAAATTCGAATCTGTTCTCAAAGCTTAGAGATGGTCATTTGATTAATGCAGTACCTACATTAAGTCTGAGTTGCACCACCGTTACTTAATGATAACTGATTATTTTTGTATGACAGATTTTTGACGCTTGTTAAAGTTGAAGTAAGGTGGCGCAACTTAGCCTAAAACTCCACATAAACTACAGTCAGTCCGTTTTCTCCATCAATCCCTAATTTTAAGTGACCCCTATGAAAAGAAAATTACTGTTATGTGTTACCATAGGGATATCTTAAAAATTAGGGATTGATGGTGAAAACGGGCAATAGTCAACCGATAGATTTTGGTAGGCGTCTAATTTGTATTTAATGAAGAATCCGCCGATACTAAAGTGCAGACTTCCATACATGTTTTTTTATGCATAACAAGGCAGATTTTTTACCAATATTTGTTCAATGTTTATTATGTTTAACAGCTTGACCAAACTATCGGCCGACAAAAAGTCTAAAGTTTACGGGTTCTTTTAAACGTTGGAGTTATTTATTAGTTAAAAATGCGTCTCTTTAAAGTTGTGGACTCAGTATTGAAGTCGAATCACTTAAAGTATTAGGTGACTCAATGAAATGGATACGTTTTGAAGCTCGCGAGTGTTTGGTTACTTAAAGTCACTGCGTTAAAATGTTTGCGCTTTATCATCACTTTACTTAGTTATTAAATAGGTATATAACTCAAAGGTGACTGACTGACTGGCTGACTGACTGACTGACATAGTGATCTATCAACGCACAGCCCAAACCACTGGACGGATCGGGCTGAAATTTGGCATGCAGGTAGATGTTATGACGTAGGCATCCGCTAAGAAAGGATTTTACAAGACTCCACCCCTAAGGGGGTAAAACGGGATCCACGCGTACGAAGTCGCAGGAGGCCGCTAGTTAGGAGTATAAACTATAGTTTATCCTATAGACGCTGCCAAACTAAATTAGCTTTGCTCTATATTGCAGGTAGATAGATTAATTTAGGTATATTGTTTTAAAACATCATGGTCATTAATAGAATAATTGACCTTATTGCAACAGGGCCGAAATATCCGAGCCTCGTAAATAAGGTAGGTACATGGTAGCAATCCGGTCAATAATAATTTATTCTTTAATTCAGGTTTTTATCTATTTTGGAAAAACCTTGTAAAGTTCTCTAAATTGTTAAGGTTAAACGATAAGTCCAAAATTCCAGATACTCTTTCATAAAGTTGTAGTAAAAAATGACTTTTTCCAGAGCGTCGCCATGTTTCCAAGAATCGATGTAATTAGTTATTTCTTGGAAAAGATTCTAAATGTTGTTCTCAGATGACATAATACGTTTATCCCGAAAGCAAATTAGGAAATACAATTACAAAAGCATTGTCTTGTTAGCCCTTAGAAATCGGCCCTTTAACGGGACCTTTTTTGTTCTATTGTAACCATGACATTTCTGTGACAATATTGTTTTGCTGACCGCTTATTAATCTATCAAGCCATAATTAATTACAATGAACCAACCATTGTGTCGATAGCGTATTGAAATCGGACGCAATCGCATCCCAAACTCCAACAAATTAGCATACTTCAAAAAGTTTGATGTATAGCAGCAATCCATCAATGACATCCGCTAGATAAACCCCGACCTTACCCCGCATAGTTTTAAGTCCAAAATCAATATTGGCTTGCGATTTCTGACGGTTGAGGGCAAACTTCACCATGAGCCGAGATGAATAAGCAAGGACCAAGTTGCATGGAGTCAGCTGGTTCTTAACAAGTTAACATGTTGTTAACAACATGCTATGGGTGCTTTAATAGGGTTCTGGCCTATAGCAGGCCTGGCTCACTCCGCGCGGTACATCCGATAATTACCTACAGCGAAGCGCCCCGCCGGCGGGTATTATATCAGTCGAGTGTCACGCGCGCGCTCGNCCCCCCCCCCCCCGTATGAAGGTTACTTTTTATTCAAAAAGGTTACATTTTTTTATATTTCTGCTCATTTCTGACAAGACCCGACTGGCAACACTGGTACGGATCGCTCGCAGTGCGTGCGAGGGCGATGTGTTGATGTTTGGCGTTGGGACGGCGGCGAAGTACAACACGTCTAACACGTATAAATACTAAAATAAGCACTGTCAATGAAAAAGTACCAAAATATGCAATAACGCTATAAAAATAGCATTATATGCGTTTGCATATGCAATAATGCAAATGCATATAATCCGATGTCTAGTAATTAGTAATTATTTTTCTACTTTTTAGTGTAGGTTTTTTGGAGTCGTTTTTTTTTTTATAAAATTTTACTTATTTCTTGCTTTTTAGTTAACTAATTATTACCTTGATGTCACCACTGAAGGTAGGCAGTACATTGAGACCATATTCTTAATGTATATTATAAAAAAGTTCATCCCCAATTTTCCACCCTTGGGGGTGAAATATTTTCTTCAAATTCGCATGAAACCACCCTTTTGATAATACCTATTCAACAAAAAAATAATCGTTCAAATTGGTTCATAATCGGCGGAGATATTGCGTATAAAAAAGTTCATCCCCAATTTTCTATCCTTGGGGGTTGTTTTTTTTATTATTAAATTTAAATGGGACCACCCTTGAGGTATTACCTATACGCTGAAAAAAGATTTGTTAAAATCGGTTCATAATTGGCGGAGTTATCGCGTAACAAACATAGAAAAAAAAAACATACGGGTCGAATTGAGAACCTCCTCCTTTTTTTGAAGTCGGTTGAAAATGACTTTTTCCAGAGCGTCGCCATGTTTCCAAGAATCGATGTAATTAGTTATTTCTTGGAAAAGATACTAAATGTTGTTCTCAGATGACATAATACGTTTATCCCGAAAGCAAATTAGGAAATACAATTACAAAAGCATTGTCTTGTTAGCCATTAGAAATCGGCCCTTTAACGGGACCTTTTTTGTTCTATTGTAACCATGACATTTCTGTGACAACATTGTTTTGCTGACCGCTTATTAATCTATCAAGCCATAATTAATTACAATGAACCAGCCATTGTGTCGATAGCGTATTGAAATCGGACGCAATCGCATCCCAAACTCCAACAAATTAGCATACTTCAAAAAGTTTGATGTATAGCAGCAATCTATCAATGACATCGGCTAGATAAACCCCGACCTTACCCCGCATAGTTTTCAGGCCAAAATCAATATTGGCTTGCGATTTCTGACGTTTGAGGGCAAACTTCTCCATGGGCCGAGATGAATAAGCAAGGACCAAGTTGCATGGAGTCAGCAGGTTCTTAACAAGTTAACATGTTGTTAACATCATGCCATGGGTGCTTTAATAGGGTTCTGGCATATAGTAAATTATATTGCCGTAATAATTTAAACCTCATTCACTTGCTATAAGATTGAAAAGCAATTAATTTTGCTTGCATGCTGTGTATTACGAGTATGATGGGTTAATCTTTACAGAATTCATTTGGTATAGCCAACCCTAATTTGGAAAACTTATGCCCGTTTTCACCATCAATCCCTAATTTTAAGTGACCCCTATGGTATTACATAACAGGAATTTTGTTTTCAAATGGGAAACTTAAAAATCAGGGATTGGTGGTGAAAACGGGCATTAATCTAACGGCAAAAAAAACAATAATTTTAATGAAATAATGGTTTATGAAGATGAACGTTCTCAATGAACTCGCTCTTCTTTTTTCACTACTATAACTTAATAATAAATATATTATAATTATGTACCTACCTACTTTTTTCAAGAACCTTTAACAGGGAAATCTAGAATTATTTCCAATTATTTCAAAAAAGAATATACTTATTACTTATAGTCGAACATAGAACCTCCTCCTTTTTTGAAGTCGGTTAATTATAATTATTATCTTTTATGTAGCCAACGAAATTGATTCCTGTTCGTGCCAATTTGAACGAAGTTACATTAGCCACAACGATCATTTAGTGGTAATTTACTGAAATTGGCTGGCATTTTGATAATAACAAAGTCTCGTTTTATTAGGTTAGAAGTATAATAAGTTCATCAAATATTTGGATAGGTAGTTTAGCTCATAAAAGATAATTGCTACAACAGAAGGCATTGTTCTCATGGTTAGGTAATACTATTTTGTCATTAAGGTCTATTTTGCCTTGAAGTACTATTTCTGGTTATTATAAAGTTTAGTTTATTATAAAACACAGTCATGAAACAGAAGCTATTGAGGCAAAGTAATTTAACAAGTAAGTATAGCAAATAGATTGTTTTCTTTTCCTCTAAAGGTTTTTTTCATTAGCAATTTATCTACTTTTTCCAGTGTTTTATCAACAATCGACCCTATCGCAAGAAAGTGGCAAAAATAATCGCTTTTACGCAACCAAATTTAAAAGAAGAAGTTAAAGACGCTGTTTTTTCCTTGGAATTTTCATTACAACAGGTCAACGAACTCCAAAATTAAAATTCACAGTAAAAGGAATTTCTCAGAATTTCAGAAAACTCACAACGCGTTCCTGGAACGGTTACGAAAGCTATAAGTCTGAAAGTTTGTGATAACGAGAGACGATAACAAGTTTGATAAAAGATATCTAAATTATCAGCTCCTAAATGTTACGGTTACAACTGTTATTATTAATGACACTGGATTCGGGAGTTTAACTTGCAGATATTTCTTTGGGTTTATTAGAGTTCATTTATTACGAAAGGATTAAATATCTGTTACCATTAAATCTCCATCTACAATGTAATTCTCGTTCATTTCGAACTTAAACCAAGATTGACTTGGTGTAAGTTTTTCCACAGGAGAATCAAAGTGACTGNTACGTACCTCATTACAAATAAGTAGATTAATTATTTTTTCACTAGACAGCAACCCTAACAGCGTAAGAAGAGTTCAGAGTCACGCGATAGAAAGAGACAAAACTTGTAGGTGAATAAAATTGTAGGTACGTAGTGCTGTGCGAGCTGAATTCCACTGTATCGCGTCGTAGCAAGACTCGCATTTATTTAAATCGTCTTGCGGAGTAATCCTTCTGTACCTGTACTATTACTTATTCTGTGCCTATAGTAAATTATATTGCCGTAATAATTTGAACCTTATTCACTTGCTATAAGATTTAAAAGCAATTAATTTTGCTTGCATGCTGTGTATTATGGTGGGTTAATCTTTACAGAATTCATTTGGTATAGCCGACCCTCATTTCGGGAAACTTATGCCCGTTTTCACCATCAATCCCTAATTTTTAAGTGACCCCTATGGTATCACATAACAGCAATTTTGTTTTCAAAGGGGACACTTAAAAAATAGGGATTGATTGTGAAAACGGGCATTAATAAAACGGCAAAAAAAAACAATATTTATAATGAAATAATGGTTCATGAAGATGAACATTCTCAATGAACTCGCTTTTCTTTTTTCACTACTATAACTGAATATTATAATTATGTAGGTACCTACTTTTTTCAAGAACCTTTAACAGGGAAATCTAGAATTATTTCCAATTATGTATTTAAAAAAGATACATACTTATTACTTACAAGCTAACATAGAACCTCCTCCTTTTTTGAAGTCGGTTAGTTATCAATTATTATCTATTATGTAGCCAACTAAATTGATTCCTGTTCGTGCCAATTTGAACGAAAGTTACATTAGCCCCAACGATCATTTAGTGGTAATTTACTGAAATTGGCTGGCATTTTGATAATAACAAAGTCTCGTTTTATTAGGTTAGAAGTATAATTAGTTCATCAAATATTTGGATAGGTAGTTTAGCTCATAAAAGATAATTGCTACAACAGAAGGCATTGTTCTCATGGTTAGGTAATACTATTTTGTCATTAAGGTATATTTTGCTTTGAAGTATTATTTGCGGTTGCATAAAGTTTAGTTTATTATAAAACACACTCGTGAAACAAAAGCTATTGAGGAAAAGTAGTTTAACAAGTAAGTATAGCAAATAGACTGTTTTCTTTCCTTCTAAAGGTTTTTTTCATTAGCAATTTATCTGCTTTTCCCAGTGTTTATCAACAATCGGCCCTATCGCAAGAAAGTGGCAAAAATAATCGCTTTTACGCAACCAAATTTAAAAGAATATGAACTGTTTTTTCCTTGGAATTTTCATTAGAACAGGTCAACGAACTCCAAAATTAAAATTCACAGTAAAAGGAACTTCTCAGAATTTCAGAAAACTCACGACGCATTTCTGAAACGGTTACGAAAGCTGTAAGTCTGAAAGTTCGTGATAACGAGCGACGATTTAACAAGTTTGATAAAAGATATCTAAATTATCAGCTCCTAAATGTTACGGTTACAACTGTTATTATTAATGACACTGGATTCGGGAGTTTAACTTGCAGATATTTCTTTGGGTTTATTAGAGTTCATTTATTACGAAAGGATTAAATATCTGTTACCATTAAATCTCTATCTACAATGTAATTCTCGTTCATTTCGAACTTAAACCAAGATTGACTTGGTGTAAGTTTTTCCACAGGAGAATTAAAGTGACTGACATAGCCCGCAGTATCGCTAAAATCAAGTGGTAGTGGGCGGGCCACATAGCTCGTAGAGCTAATGGCCGCTGGGGCAGAAAATTTCTCGAGTGGCAACCACAAGCCGGAAGACTTAGTGTAGGTAGGCCTCCCACTAGGTGGACTGACGATCTGGTGAAGGTCGTGGGAGGTACCTGAATGCGCGCGGCGCAGGACCGGTCTTTGTGGAAATCCTTTGGGGAGGCATTTGTCCAGCAATGGACGTCATTTGGCTGAAACGAACGAAACTGTTGCGGACGAAGGCACATCAAACCAAGCATTGTGAATTATTACAGCGTCGTTGTAAAAGGTGCAATTTTACGAAAGTATGATTTGCTGTCGACTTTTAGTGACTAGATAAAAGTTCGTTTGTTTCAGCCAAATGACGTCCACTGCTGGACAAAGGCCTCCCCCAAGGATTTCCATAAACGACCGGCCCTGCGCTGCCCGCATCCAGGCTCTTCCCGCGACTTTCACCAGATCGTCGGTCCACCTAGTGGGAGGCCTGCCCACGCTACGTCTTCCGGCCAGTAATCGCCACTCGAGAACTTTTCTGCCCCAACGCCCATCGTCACTTCGAGCTATGTGCCCCGCCCACTGCCACTTGATTTTAGCGATTCTGCGAGCTATGTCGGTCACTTTGGTTCTCCTACGGATCTCCTCACTTCTGATTCGATCACGCAGATAAAAGTAATAATTATTAAAGAATAAAGGTTAATATTCTACAAATTACTAGGACACCAGATAATGCTCATACTCATCACATTAACAATGTCATCACAGAGATTCGAACCCGCAACATTACTACTATCTAGTAATCCATTTCCGTACCAATGTACCAGACGTCTATACAGGATGTTAGGTAAATGGGTATATGAGCCGACACTAGCCCATGTTAACATGAGCATATAAATGGTAAATTTTCATACAAAATAAATTTTATAAAATCCGATTTGGATGAAAATAAAAAAAATTAAATGATGATATCAAATTTCTGACTTCACCATTACCATTTATACAGGGTGGAAACGATAAGTGATCTCATTCGATTATTTCTAAACTATACAAGATATCGAAAAACTGGTAACTGATCCTGAAAGTGCTTCACGAGCTCTATCCAACGGTACCAAAATAGGTTACAGAATTAATTGGATCTATCCGAAAATTAAATGTTTTCAGCCTCCATACTAAATGTATGCCAGCCAAACAAAATTAGAAGTATTAATTTTTTTTATTAAACAATAAACACTTAAAATTAACTCGTAAATTGCATTCTTCTTTAAAATTATTCATGTAAAACATTGGTTTTAGGCTTTACTTGCTATAATATTATCAAGACATGAGTGCCATGACTGTGGCTGTACTAAATGTATGGAAGCTGGAAACATTGAATTTTAGGATGGATCCAGTTCATTTTGTAACCTATTATTGGTATCGTTGGATAGAGCTCGTGAAGCACTTTCAGGATCAGTGACCAGTTTTTGAATATCTTCTATAGTTTTTAATATTATGTGGTTTTACTAAATGTATGGAAGCTGGAAACATTGAATTTTTGGATAGATCCAGTTTATTATGTAACCTATTATTGGTACCGTTTGAAAGAGCTTGTGAAGCACTTTTAGAATCAGTAATCAGTTTTTCGATATCTTGTATAGTTTATAAATAATCGAGTGAGATCACTTAACGTTTCCACCCTGTATGCCCATGTTAAAATGGGCTAGTGTCGGCTCATATACCCATTTACCTAACACCCTGTATAATGCTCCAAGTTCCCAAGTAATATTATTATGATTTATTTCTATTAATATCCCACTCATTGTTGATACTGTTGATATCTTGTTATTAGAGCCAATCCATTATGCTTTGTTTCCAGATGTTACGAAGTTAGGCCAAACGTAATTATGCTATTAATAATATGTTGAAGATACCTATATCTAACTCAGTCAGTCAGTGTTTGAGGGTGGCATTCGAGAGGTTTAGAGTAGGCGCACACCGTTGATTTTTCGTCGCCCGATAGTTTAGTCGGGCAGTTGATCAGTATGGGCATGTATGGGAGTGCGCACTCTACGCCGATTTGATTTGGCCGATTCTTCATACAATTTAAAATCGGGCACAACTATCGACCAACTAAAAATCAACGGTGTGCGCCTACTCTTAAAGTTTAAGTATTAGTCTCATGAGGCCTATGTTCAGCAGTGGACGTCCTATGGCTGAAATGATGATGATTATGATGATGTGATTAGTCTCATTACTGAAACTCAACAAATCTGTTAGTTGGCTTAATTAAATTAAATTAAATTAAATTTAATAATTATTTATTTCAATCACATTGGGATCATATTAGTTTAGGTTAGTGTTCGTTCGTTCGTTTCAGCCAAATGACGTCCACTGCTGGACAAAGGCCTCCTCCAAGGTTTTCCACAATGCACGGTCCTGCGCTGCCCGCATCCAGGCTCTTCCCGCGACCTTTACGAGATCGTCGGTCCACCTAGTAGGAGGCCTGCCCACGCTACGTCTTCCAGCCCGTGGTCGCCACTCAAGAACTTTTCTGCCCCAACGGCCATCGTCTCTACGAGCTATGTGCCCCGCCCACTGCCACTTGGTTTTAGCAATTCTGCGAGCTATGTCTTATTCTTCTATAGGTTTGTGTTACATTCAAATTAAATAAATCAATAAAATATATCCAACATTACAATTTAAATATACAATAATTTCAAAAATGTCATGGTTATTTTAAATTAGGCAGCACGCACATGAATCATGCAACAATGATTCATGTACTGACAGTCAAAACGCTCAGAGAATAGCCTCAGGATACTGTTTGGGCTCCCCCAGGTCCGGCGCACCAGTGATGCGCACCTTTTTCGCATCGTTGTGTAAAAACAATCTACGCCGAATTCGGCAAACATCTCGGACGCGCTACAAAACCGAGACACCCCCAACACTGCACCCTGAAGGCATTATTGAACTGGACACGCAAGGCACTGTACTGCTAACCAACTTTGACTTACTTGACTTATGGTCCTATGTCCCCTAGATGGGGCAGAGGGCGTCCACAACAGTCCTCCATCTCGTTCGGTCTTGAGCTTCTCGCTTGATCTCGCTCCAGGTCTTGCCGATCTTCTTCGCCTCGTCCGCTACAGTGCGCCGCCAAGTTTGCCTGGGGCGACCACTAACCAAAACATTTTTAAATCTGATTATTATTTCTGATAAAACTAATCAACGTTCTCAGTTAATTAACGTAACATACCTTTCGCATGTATTTGTAAAATGAGTTTAATTAAATTATCCAAAGGGACCTTACCTCGAATTAATTATAGCCCCGAATGTAGTTCCCTGTGGTTACTCAGGCTAGGGCTTGATTAGACGAGGCTGTTTAAAAGTGTAAGAAAATTACTTAAAATTAGAATATTACCAGTTTATGGAAAATTTTCCACTTTTGCAAGAGTACTTTTTTAAAATAATTTAATGACAGAACAATGAAAATACAGTAATTCATATTTTGTAAAAGAAAATATTCATTGAATCATCTGGTATAATTAAATCAAATCGTATTCCAAATGAAATACTTAATCAACACTGAAAGCAAAACCACAAATAAGGTTCAATCAAATTAATATTTACCAGTGCCGTTTGATCCGAGCAGTCAGAGCGTCATTATTGTAGTGTGCGTGCGTGTACAATAATGACGCACGCATCCATGAGTGCACATGCACACTACAATAATGACGCTCGGATTGCTTGGATCAAACTCCCCGTCTCCGCACCCCGCGCTTCCCTCGACCAAAAAGTGGTGAGGCGCGTCTTCATGGATGAAACGATCTATACAATGAAGACGTAATAAATGTGAAATTACTGTATAATCTGCTTTAGGGTAGACGAATGTAGGTAATGAGATTTTTACCGCCGAGCTTCAATTTCCAAGTCGATGTGTGATACTGAATATATTTTATACAGTGTGTCCGGGCTTGTAGTGATCAAACTTTAATGGCGTAATCTATGGACAATTTTATCGATGAAAATACTTCAAAGGGGCTTGACCCATTTGTCGCAAAATTACGAGGATTTAAGTTTTTAATTTTCACCTCTTCCTTCAAAAACAAGTGAAAACGTGGGTAACTTAACATTAATAAGCGACTTTAGACTAGCTCAAATACTAATAAAACAATGCAAATAAAACATACTTTAACGACCTGGTTTTTCTTGTGTTGGAAAATAACTGAAAAAGAAGTGAAAAAAATCATGTCTCTTTCTAATCCAATCCATTCTTACTTCCATAAAATGTATGAAACTTGTGTCCGTTTTCTACTTCTACTAATATATATTTTTATTGACTATCGCATGATATCAAATATTCGCTTATTAATGTTAAGTTACCCACGTTTTCACTTGTTTTTGAAGGAAGAGGTGAAAATTAAAAACTTAAATCCTCGTAATTTTGCGACAAATGGGTCAAGCCCCAAATTTGAAGTATTTTCATCGATAAAATTGTCCATAGATTACCCCATTAAAGTTTGATAGCTACAAGCCCGGACACACTGTATATCGGTATATTTTTGGAGTGTTTTTGATGCTCGGCGAACTTTGGAACGGTGTATGGAGTAAAATACTTAAATCGGTGTAACTTACTTCCGAACTGTTGATAAATCACGTACTTTCCAAATAAAGTCTTTAGATCGGGATTTTGAAATTCAGTTACGGTTTTAAAAGTATACGATACGACGAACGAGTTATTGAAATAGAACGGACTTTTGAAAAGTTGGCGGGGGAGCTATAAAATACATTTATTTTTGAGTATAAAGAAAGATCTCTAAAACATAAGAATCTAAATATGAGATAGTATTAGGCATTAACTTAATCCGTAATTTTCCAAAAGATACGTTTTTTTGACGAATTCAGAGTCCAAGTCATTGAATGGTAGTTAATAAATTAATGTTATTATGATTATGATTTATTACAAATTAGCGCAAGCATTAGATACTCGTAATAATGTTTACGAGTTAATTTGCTGACAAATAGAAGATGAAGTGGGCTCGTTAAGAGCTGAGCTTCGGCCAAACCAACGCGTGCAGCTCGCATCAGCGATGGCGACGGCGATCACTGCGCGTGTATAGATCGCCGTGACCAATGACAGGACGCGTTGATGTGAACCACAGATCACAGAAACTAAAGGGAGATGTGAAATTTGGCATCACCCTAGATCTCTATGATTGTGAACACATCGCTACAAATTCATACACGACATCTAATGGCCATCACCATCGCGCACGCACGCGTTGATTTGGCCGAACCTTAACACAATTTGTCCCGCTGACAATGCTCTGTGACTCCGTACAAATTACCGGAATTTCTTTTTCACAAAATGTTCGTGACGGTCCATTTAAAGGAGAAAGGTTTATAAATATGAGCATTAAAAATGCATGTGGCAGCGCTTTTGTGTGTTGAAAAATATGTTATCCCACCAAAAACNGGGTAGAAGGATGAATTGGTAATGAGATTTTTTCGCCGAGCTTAAATTTAAAAGTCGATGTGTGATACTGAAATATCTAAAATATAAAAGGAGAAACTGACTGACTTAGTGACATATCAACGCAAAGCCTAAACGGCTAAACGTAGGCACTTGAAATTTGGAAGGGACGTAGCTTAGGTACCGTAGAGGTGCACTAAGAAAGGAATTCCCGAAATTCCCGAAATTCCCACGGGAACGGGAATTAGCGGGAAAATCCTTTTGTATGAAAAATCTAAACCGCTTAAGTTAGACGCCTGAAATTTGGCATGCAGGTACCTTAGTAAAGCTAAAGCTTAGTTACAACAGGATATTGCAAAATTACGGAACGGGAGTAAGCGGGAAAAACATTTGTATGAAAAAATCTAAACCGCATAAGATAGATGAAGGGGGTAAAACGGGATCCACGCGTACGAAGTCACGGGCGGCCGCTAGGATCGTTATATTTTTGGAGTGTTCTTGATGCTCAGCGAACAACTTCGAAACGGTGTATGGAGTAAGATACTTAAATCGGTGTAACTTACTTCCGAACTGTTGATAAATCACGTACTTTCTAAAGAAAGTCTTTATATCGGGATTTTGAAATTCAGTTACGGTTTTAAAAGTATACGATACGACGAACGAGTTATTGAAATAGAACGGACTTTTGAAAAGTTGGCAGTGAGCAATAAAATACATTTAGGTATTTTGAGTTTAAAAAAAGTTCTCTAAAAATTAAGAATCGAAATATAAGATTAATACTAATACTAATTAGGCATTAACTTTATCCGTAACCAAAATACACGTTTTTTTTGACGAATTCAGAGAGCCTAGTCATTGAATGGTAGTTAATAAATTAATGTCATTATGATTATGATTTATTACAAATTAGCGCAAGCATTAGATACCTACTCGTAGTAATGTTTACGAGTTAATTTGCTGACAAATAGAAGATGAAGTGGGCTCGTTAAGAGCTGAGCTTCGGCCAAACCAACGCGTGCAGCTCGCGTCGGCGATAGCGATCACTGCGCGTGCATAGATCGCCGCGACCAATGACAGGACGCGTTGATGTGAACCACAGATCACTGAAACTAAAGGGAGATGTGAAATTTGGCATCACCCTAGATCTCTATGATTGTGAACTCATCGCTACAAATTCATACACGACATCTAATGGCCATCACCATCGCGCACGCAGGCTGCACGCGTTGGTTTGGCCGAACCTTAACACAATTTGTCCCGCTGACAATGCTCTGTGACTCCGGAATTACCGGAATTTCTTTTTCACAAAATGTACGTGACGGTCCGTTTAAAGGAGAAAGGTTTATACAAGTAAATATGAGTTACCATTAAAATGCATGTGGCAGCGCTTTTGTGTGTTGAAAAATATTTCATAACGGTTCTTGTAAAATAATTATGTATTTTGAAAACGAGGTTTGACAATATTAATGAGTAGATGCGAGTACGGCTGTATCATTAGTGCCTTTTTTCTATGCTAATTTTCCACACTTGCCAAAATTCGCATTACAGGAATAAAGCATTTCGTTCGTTCGTTCGTTTCAGCCGAAAGACGTCCACTGCTGGACAAAGGCCTCCCCCAAGGATTTCCACAAAGACCGGTCCTGCGCCGCTTGCATCCAGGTACTTCCCGCGACCTTCACCAGATCGTCGGTCCACCTAGTGGGAGGCCTGCCCACGCTACGTCTTCCAGCTCGTGGTCGCTACTCAAGAACTTTCCTGCCCCAGCGGCGAATAAAGCATTTACTCCGACTTTATGGTGTCCAAATAGGAACTTTAAACTGTCAAACAGATGACGTGATTAACAAAAACAAAAAGTAATATGTTATGGGTGGCTTTTTCTCTTCTGAAAAACCGAACCCAAAAAACCGGGACACTAAATACCGATGAAAAATGATACCAGGAAACCTGTAAATATTACCCCTTTTATTTATTGAAGCCTCTATCACCTCAGGTTACGACGTGACCGGGCAGTAATATTACCCCCATAACGTATCCCATAATATGCGTGGCGTAAACCCATGGCATAAACTACGTTCTATTTATTATTGGCCCATAAATTAATATTCTTTACGCTCTTCCGTAGTTGCTTTTATTAGCTATGAAAGATTCCAGTGATTTCAGTAATTGAAATTCAGTCGTAAATATAAAAGGTTATAGGGTAATTTGTACGTTTGAGGGAAACTAGTCGATTTATTATTATAGTTCTCCACATTTTATGGAGAATTTTCTTCGAGCCTCTAAAAAGACGTCAATCGTAGCGACTTTGGGTTTTATTTTTCATAATAAATGTTATGTTGTTTCATGTGGGTATTTTGTCTTGTGTGTATAACAACTGTGATGTTAGACTTAAAGAGCAGCCATAGGATTCCGGCATGACTCTCTTTCAGCCAAATGACGTCCACTGCTGGATAAAGGCCTACCCCAAGGACTCTATCTAAAGAACCTCTATCTAGTGCTTGAATCATGAATTAGCAATCAAGTTTCTACAACTCTTGGCGCCACAGTAGTTGCATTGGTAGGAACGAGAGGTAGAAATAATCTGTACAACTCAAGTCTACTGATGGTAGCCAACATACAATATCGTACCCATTTCGAAGTTCATGCGAATGGTGTCACTTTTATCTTTATGACAACAAATCACGCAACTCTACAAAACTCAAGTAAACACCCGTCTAAGTTCATCAGAGGAAGAAACAACGTATTTATACATAACAGTGGAATTTATTAAAACTTTGTCTCATACCAAATCCGATATTAGAATAACATGAAGGAAATCTTCTCAAAACTCAGTGAGAACATTTCTACAGCCCCTTTGGGAAATTTTCCATTTCCGGGAGATTGTACGGATCACAGATGTTCTGAAATAATCATTATTAATAATACAACCTTTGTGTTTGTACATAAAAGTGATAGTTTTTTATTATCTAATCTTCAGATCTTTTTTCATGAATTTCAGTCGGTTTCCTTGATGTTATACTAGTTTTTCTTTTTTTTAATCTCCAGCCGTAATTACCGGAGTTTGGTTTTTATAAGGTAATACAATTTAAATATGCAGACAAATTAATGTATATTTTAGAGAGTGCTGGTAGCTTCTCGCCAATGTATACGAGCAAACTTGTAGGCTAGGTCGTAATAATAATACCTACTTATTTTCAACTGGTTCAATTTCACCATTAAAGTTTTAACAGTCTGCTATTATGGTCGCCTGTCATTACAAGAGGTCGCTAGTTTATGTGTATTTACTGCTAAGTAGAGTTCAAGCTATTTACAGTATAATGAGATTTAATATTTAATTTTCATAAAGTGATAATGCCACAATACTCGTACATAATATGAGGGCTGTATGACATTTGTGTGAGACCATGAAGAATTCTATTAGCCTTAAAGAGCCCATTACACATAAATATTTGTAAGCATATCGCTCTCTGATGTGCTCTTCTATAAAAACTATTACTTTTACGTGTATTTTAAGATACATAATATGTCGATTTAAAAAAAACGTTTGAAAATTGCCACGCAGGTCACCAAATAGTGCTTTGCCTCCCTGATGCCCCGCGTAGGGTCCTCGCACGCCCCACGATCTATTTTGCAAACTGCTATTCACCGAGCACGAGAATTCAAACCTTAGTTGTAATGCACAAATCTCAAATCTATCCTAACCGTATGGACAGTATTTGGATTCACGTGTTTCAAAGGGATTCTCGCAAACTAAATTAAAAAGAGACTCTACCATTTTAAAGCTTCGTGCCAATACGTTTTGATTGGAAAATCTGTGACATTGACAAACGAATCCACGCCAGGATGGAACCAACGAACTATGTTTTTACTTTAGGTGTTTTAGAAACTGTACATGCGTTTACATTCAACTTTATCCCTAACCAATCGATCAACATGGAAAGCATTGGGGGAGGCCTATGTTCAGCAGTGGACGTCCTATGGCTGAAATGATGATGATGATGATTATCCCTAACGAATGCCATAAAAAATCTACTTATGAAGATGTAAGTTCTATAATGTAAATTTTTTTCATCCTGAGATAGAGAGCATGAGAAGTAAGCACACATTATGTTAAACTCTTACCATAAGCACACTGAAATGGCGTTTCACAGTTTAAACTTTCTACAAAGACATTAAAAATAATATTCCAAATTCTATCAATGGCTCGCGCAGAATTTTTTTTCTTTTTCTTTCTTCCAAAATCTAGATTAAAACTTACCAAAAAGAGGGCATTAAAGAGAGAGAAGACAGATTTTTGATACAAAATCGCACTTAATAAAACTAGATAAAGAGTCACAGTGCTTACTTTGATGTGCTGTCCTCTGAATATATCAAAAGAGCATACATTNTACATTACATTTTGCAAACAACATTTAAGTACTTCTGTGTTTGTTTCGTTCAAAAGTTCTCGGTAAATAACGACACATTGTGACGTCACAGCACACGACTGTTACCCGGAATGCCACGGTGTTTCTTTGCCTATTATTTATTCAGACGAATGTGGTTAGCAGGCGATGTAAGGGGCTGTTCACAGCTACATAGAACTATTTTGTTATGCTTTGAAATTGCTATAGTGGGAGTCACTAAAAAGATTATTTCAATTGATTTTGATTGCCAAATAAGCAGGAAAGGAAACAACATTTTTGAGTGCTCATAAAAATTACGCGAGCTACACGATCATAAGATATTATACATTAAATTTTACCTTTTCTGGAGTCTATAGTGTTCAACTTTTCAATTTAATATAATTATATTCTACGTTACACAGACGAAAACAAAAATCCAAAAAGACACGTTGAACTCCAATATTATGATAAAAGACACTACAAGACAAACCACGAATCCAAATCATTAACCTTTTCATATTTGATATAATATCAAAACCATTTGTCAGCCCTATCCAAAATTCAATCTCAAAAGGACAAAAGAAAAAACCTTTGTCACAGGTTTTGTGAATTGCCCTTTAAAGTTCGACCAAACCAACGCGTGCAGTGCGTGCACGATGTTGATGGCGATCCTACTGATTTTTACAGATCGCCATCGCCATCGCGCACGCGGGCTGCACGCGTTGGTTTGGCCGAACCTTTACTGGCGATAAAACTTGCAAAGGATACTTCTAGGCGCTTGTCTGCTAAATGAAGAATTACCCGCGCTGACTCACTGCACGAAGCTAAAGAGTATGTGAAGGTGATTCAGGAATGAGCTAATCATCGAAGCGTAGAAGCTGCTTTTCAAGCTTCGTCAAACGAACATGCTCCATGAAGGAAAATATACACTGTTGTGTTTCAAATTTTGTCATTTCTCATAAACATCACCATCATCATTTTACCTTAATGACCAGGATAGGATATTTATTTACTGCTAACATAAGCCTCCAGATTACTAAACTCATGAAAAAAAGATCTTATTGATATCATTAAGATACTTTTTTATGCTATCAACAAAGTGCTTTTGGCTCTGCAAAGCTATTTCTGATATTTATCTGTGATTTTTCGTTAACCAGGTATATACTATCAGTCAATACCTGCACAGTCACTAATGAACATTCCCTTTGACTAAAAGTAAATTAGGAGCAGATAGGTAATAATTTAGCTACATGGACGTAACTTAATACTGTTGGATTAAGCTTTGCTGTGATCCGATACATACGAGTAGAGTATTTAGATAGTATCATGGACGATTATTTTCATTCTTTACTTACGTCATGCCACTTTTTGTAGAAGTACCGGTTTTGGCCATCTTTACGCCGTTTTTGGCGACTAAATTTAATGAAATTGCAACATATTTTTACAATTTATGTATTTTTAAACATATAGACTAAAAAAGGTAAGGTAAGGTAGTGACCACAAACGTACCCTAGGTAGGTACCACTGTGTATAAATGTTACAGAGTAATTATTTTACCTATTAGTTATTGTAGAGTATATTATTTCAATTATATACTTAAGTTCAGAAAGCATTTTATGAATTCACAGCATTAATTTGACCGAACATTAGTAACAATTACACACTGGTCTGCACCAACATTAACAACTCCAAGCTATTTTAACGACTGACAATTTAACAAATTATTTCAAACTGCAGAGTTTTGCTCGCGGCGGACATAAATGATATTTGTGTTACCAGTTGGGGATCGCTGAGAGATTGCTAACTGTGTGCATAACTGAGACATGGAGTTTGCAATCACAAAATGTATGTAGTTAGAAAGGCACTTAAATTATATTAGAAGCTTTTGCCCACAGCTTCACTCGCGTGAAATTTGGTTTGTCACAGATCGTCATAATTTATAGCCTATATGTTATTCTGGGTTATAAACAATAATACTGTAAAGTTTCATCAAAATCCGTTCAGTACCAGACATCCACACAAACTTTCGCATTAATTTTTTTAATATTAGTAGGATGGTAGGCCTAAAATAATTAATAAAACACTGTATACCTGACTTTTTTTTTTGTATTTCCATCGTTATTTTACAATAAAATCACGAAGGTCTTAATTATTAGCGTGGCGACTCTTTTTCTGACGTTTAGGTAGGTACCAAATAAGTTGTCATCTGCAATTCTAAACTGGCACTGGACAGCGACCCGTTGGCTAAAAATCTATTTATTTACATAAATTCTTGAGGCATAAAATTGGTACATACGAGTAAGATGCCATAAGGCATTTTCTGCTAGTAAACCATAGCACACGTTTCAGCCAAATGACGTCCACTGCTGGAAAAAGGCCTCCTCCAAGGTTTTCCACAATGCACGGTCCTGCGCTGTCCGCATCCAGGCTCTTCCCGCGACCTTTACCAGATCGTCGGTCCACCCAGTAGGAGGCCTGCCCACGCTACGTCTTCCAGCCCGTGGTCGGCACTCGAGAACTTTAACCATAGCACACATTTTAGATCAATTATTTGACAATTCAGATTTTTTACTATAAAATACCTAGTGAAATATAAACTATACCTAGGTGGAATGTAATAACGCCAAATATTTTATTCTATTCTAAGTTTGACTGATTTTTATTGAAAAAATATTAAAAAAACTTAAAGTAGCTTTATCATGCTTTTATTTCCATTCTTTGAACCATCTCCAATAAAAATTCAATTAGGGTCACAGCCTTTTTGTCTCCCCAAACAAAATTAAACCGTCCTGTCGTCTAAACAGGCACTTGTTTTTGAATGTAAATAAAAATGTACTTTTGTTTTGGGGCAATTGTTGAAACGCTAATTAAAAGTTGGAACAGACTTAAGCGAATGTAATATAAGGAAGAAACGACGATTACAAAATGCTCCGCCAAAAATTAAGTAGGTACGAAACGTTTGTCTGCGATTTTTGTTCTTTAATTTGTGTTCATCAAATAATAATGTTTTGAAATGGTTTATTTGATTTTAGTCAACTTTGCTGGTTTGGTATCGCTCGTTTTGACCTTAGGCACATAATCTCAAAAATAGGCAGGTTTTTTAATCACAATGGAGAAAATATTGACCTGCATCTGACCTGATGAAAAGTGATCGGTCGATAAACAAAAACTGAAAAAAATATTCAATAATTGGTTCTAAAAATTGTTCAATAGTAAGTTTAAAAAAAGAAGTTATTGTACGATGATCTACTTGGTTTTTTCCTATTTTTACTCAAAGTTACGGATATAATATCTTCCCCAAACACAAGTACTGAAGTTTTAAAGGATGAACATCCTTCACACTAATATAATATTGAACTTAGTTCGGAAAGTCAGATAACTTCGCCGTAATGGATAAGTTATATAACAGTACAAAATATTAGCAGTAGGTTAAGTCCTAAGTGGGGATTCTTGGGTGACTCAAACTTGGAGTGCAAGTTTAGTGTGGTTTTGTTCCCCAGTCGACGAAGCATATGATGTCGTGCCCTACGTGCCCAAACAACTGAACGCAGGAAGATTTAATGAAGGCTGCTAGCAGCGCCACTTTTATGGCGGAGTTTTGGGCTGACATTGTATAGGTTTATTGTCAACACGATAAGAAGAAGAAGGTTAAATCCTATGGGAATAGGACTACATAGAATACAGTGTCAATAGGCCTCCCGAAATAATTTACAGATCGCCCGGTTGGTAGCGGCCTACATCCTGCATCCAGCGGTTTACTTACTTCATTTACTTAGTTACTTACTTTTTCAATTTTCACTGTGGCTACTCACAAGGCCAGGTCGTTCAAATATTAAAGTATGGATTTGATGGTTTTTGAAGTCTGAACTGAGAAAGTCGAGTTTGTTAATAATATTTTGTACTATAAATAATATTATGCTTTTTGTTTTTTTATTTTTCTAAGCTTTTTTTAAGCGATGTTATGAGCATAAGTAAGTTTTATGTAAAACTTTTATTAGGATGTGATACATTAAGAACCCAAAAAAGAAGAAAGTGAGAACTGAGCTTTTCGCAATCGTGATGTCAAATGCAATAAGGCCTTACCAAGCCTACAATTAACAAAGTAATTTTAAGAGCTTTATCGAATGTTGTAATTACTAATTTGTCTCCATTTAGACATATTATACAGGGTGTTAGGTAAATGGGTATATGAGCCGACACTAGCCCATGTTAACATATGCATATAAATGGTATGGTGAAGTCAGAAATTTGATATCATCATTTTAATTTTTTTTATGTTCATACAAAATAAAGGACAATGTTCGTTCTCCATACATTGTTCGCCGTTAGATCAACAGTGCCGAAATAATACTTTCTAGGTTCTAAATGACACAAATCTTTATGTAAGAACAATTATTCCTGGCGGACCAATTCTATAAACTTATTGATAGCAATATTGTTATCATAACCTCTTACTTACTAGTATTGTATTATATTAATTTATGCACATCGATTTGGGAGATGTTCTGTATTGTATTTGTAGCAGCCAAATTGNGACCAGGACAGGATATTTATTTACTGCTAACATAAGCCTCCAGATTACTAAACTCATGAAAAAAAGATCTTATTGATATCATTAAGATACTTTTTTATGCTATCAACAAAGTGCTTTTGGCGCTGCAAAGCTATTTTTGATATTTAAAGTATCTGTGATTTTTCGTTAACCAGGTATATACTATCAGTCAATACCTGCACAGTCACTAATGAACATTCCCTTTGACTAAAAGTAAATTAAGAGCAGATAGGTACCTAATATGTAGCGACATGCCGTAACCTAATACTGTTGGATTAAGCTTTGCTGTGATCCGATACATACGAGTAGAGTATTTAGATAGTGTCATGGACGATTATTTTCATTCTTTATTTACGTCATGCCACTTTCTGTAGAAATACTAAATTTAATTTGGGGCAGAAAAGTTCTCGAGTGCGGACCACGGTCTGGAAGACGTAGCGTGGGCAGGCTTACTACTAGGTGGACCGACGATCTGGTAAAGGTCGCAGGAAGAGCCTGGTTGCGGGCAGCGCAGGACCGTGCATTGTGGAAAACCTTGGAGGAGGCCTTTGTCCAACAGTGGACGTCATTTGGCTGAAACGAACGAACTAAATTTAATGAAATTGCAAGATATTTTTACAATTTATGTATTTTTAAACATTAGCGGCTAAAAAAGGTATAGTGACCACAAAACAAACGTACCACTGTGTATAAATGTTACAGTGTGATATACCTATTGGTTATTTCAGGGTTATATTATTTCAATTATCAATATACCTACTTAAGTTCAGAAAGCATTTTATTAATTCACAGCATTAATTTGACCGAACATTAGTAACAATTACAAACTGGTCTACACCAACATTAACAACTCCAAGCTATTTTAACGACTGACAATTTTACAGATTATTTCAAACTGCAGAAGTTTGCTCGCGGCGGACATAAATGATATTTGTGTTACCAGTTGGGGATCGCAGAGGCATTGCTAACTGTGTGCATTACTGAAACATGGAGTTTGCAATCACAATATGTATGTAGTTAGAAAGGCACTTAAATTATATTAGATGGTAGGTCTAATTCAATTAATAAAACACTGTATATCTGACTTGAAATTGTATTTCCATCGTTATTTTTCAATAAAATCATTAAGTATTGGCGTGGCGACTCTATTTCTGACGTATAGGTAGGTCATCATCATCATCTCAGCCATAGGACGTCCACTGCCGAACTGCTTTCCGTGTTACCCGGTATGGGTAGGTATACCCAAATAAGTTGTCATCTGTAATTTCTAAACTGGCACTGAACAGCGATCCGTTGGCTAAAAATCTATTTATTTACATAAATTCTTGAGGCATAAAATTGGCACATACAACGCCATAAGGCATTATCTGCTAGTTAACCATGACACACATTTTAGATCAATTTGACAATTCAGATTTTTTACTACATATAAGTATAGGTGGAATGTGATAATGCCAAATATTTTATTCTATTCTAAGTTTGACTGATTTTTATTTAAAAAATATAAAAAACGTAAAGTAGCTTTATCATGCTTTTATTTCCATTCTTTGAACCATCTCCAATAAAAATTCAATTAGGGTCACAGCCTTTTTGTCTCCCCAAACAAAATTAAACCGTCCTGTCATCTAAACAGGCACTTGTTTTTAAATGTAAATAAAAATGTACTTTTGTTTTTAGGCAATTGTTGAAACGCTAATTAAAAGTTGGAACAGACTAAAGCGAATGTAATAGAAGGAAGAAACGACGATTACAAAATGCTCCGCCAAAAATTAAGTACGAAACGTTTGTCTGCGATTATTGTTCGTCGTGTTCATCAAATAATAATGTTTTGAAATGGTTTATTTGATTTTAGTCAATTTTGCTGGTTTGGTATCGCTGGTTTTAAAGTACGTTTTAGCCACAACGGAGAAAATCTTGACCTGCATCTGACCTGATGAAAAGTGATCGGTCGATAAACAAAAATTGAAAAAAAAAAATCCATAATTGGTTCTAAAAATTGTTCAATAGTAAGTTTAAAGAAAAGATGTTATTTTACGATGATCTACTTGGTTTTTTCCTATTTTTACTCGAAGTTACGGATATAATATCTTCCCCAAACACAAGTACTGAAGTTTTAAAGGATGAACATCCTTCACACTAATATAATATTGAACTTAGTTCGGAAAGTCAGATAACTTCGCCGTAATGGATAAGTTATATAACAGTATAAAATATTAGCAGTAAGTTAAGTCTTATGGGAATAGGACTACATGCTTTGTCAAAAGAGAAAATCTCGTCCGTGAAACTATTAATTTATTAGTCATTTTTTATTTGAGAATTCCATTATAATGGTTGCTATAACTTACGTTTGTTAAGTATTTTACTTCACACAGTGACTTTATCAGCAGTAGGGAATTTAGTTACTTTATTATCATCATCATCATTTCAGTCACAGGACGCCCACTGCTGAACATAGGCCTCCCCCAATAATTTTCACATCGCCCGGTTGATAGCGGCCTACATACTGCATCCAGCGGTTAACTTACTTCATTTATAGTTGTTGCAATTCACAAACGCGAGCTTTACATGTGTAGTGGCTCGCTACTATTCGTGGGACCTCATAGTAGTTTGTGACTACGGGCGTTAGTTACTTACTTCTTCAATTTTCACTGTGGTCACTCACAAGGCCAGGTCGTTCAAATATTAAAGTATGGATTTGATGGTTTTTGAAGTCTGAACTGAGAAGGTCGAGTTTGTTAATAATATTTTGTACTTGTTTTGTTTTTTTTTATTTTTCTAAGCTTTTTTTAAGCGATGTTATGAGCATAAGTAAGTTTTATGTAAAACTTTTATTAGGATGTGATACATTAAGAACCCAAAAAAGAAGAAAGTGAGAACTGAGCTTTTCGCAATCGTGATGTCAAATGCAATAAGGCATTACGAAGCCTACAATTAACAAAGTAATTTTAAGAGCTTTATACGAATGTTACACTAAATGAAAATGGACTATCGAAATTTTAATTACGAGTTAATTACTAATTTGTCTCCATTTAGACATATCAGCCAAAAATGGCTGAAACGAGAGACATATACAGGGTGTTAGGTAAATAGGTATATGAGCCGACACTAGCCCATGTTAACATATGCATATAAATGGTATGGTGAAGTCAGAAATTTGATATCATCATTTTAATTTTTTTTATGTTCATAAAAAAAATATAAAATCAGATTTGTATGAAAATTAAAATAATTTAAATGATGATATCAATTTTCTGACTTTACCATACTATTTATATGCACATGTTAACATGGGCTAGTGTCGGCTCATATACCCATTTACCTAACACCCTGTATACTTCTTTTTAATGATGGGAAGATAAAATTTTTACCCCGTGTTTGTTCTCTAACATATCCACAATATGTTTTCGGACGAATAACCTTTTTATTCATGGAGGACATGCATTACACACTCCTGGCGAGGCGAGCACGACATTGGGTTATGTAGAACTCCCTAGACAGTGGTTATGAATGGAGTTATGTCAAACACTGTTTAAAACTCAGCTATGTTGTGTGCATAAGTCAACTAACATTGTGTGTGTTGCAAAACTATTAGGTACAACTACATAAAATGTTACAGAAATCTTGATGTGCCTCGTTCGTACCCTAGGACCATAAGAAAAGGTAGTGTAGTTAGTGACCAGTAGATGATATATTCGTTTAGATTCCACGCAGTATAAGCAACGTTTCAACGTCAATTACTAAAAGTTAGTAAAACGCGCGCTTTTATTGATATTGTAATGTAGGTCAACCATTGAATTCAGTTAATAAAACGTGCGTTTTTATTAATGTAATGTAATGAACGTATTTATTTATTGCTAACACAGTTATTTTCGCAAGAAAGGCAATTCGTAAATAAGCCCCTTCTTAAACCTAACCTCCAGAACAAATAATTGTCTTCTTTTGATTTTGCTTAAGGCTTGAAAAATGTAATCCGCAAAAACTTTCAACCCTTACCTAAGTATTGGCGTAGAACAAGGTCATTAAGAGTTACCTGAAAATAGCCCGGGCCTAATTAGCCCGGCACAAAGCCGCTGTAATGACCTACCAGATAATTAACCCAACTGCAGTCGTGTCAGGAGTTTTGGGCTGACACTGTGTAGGTTTGTTGTCGACACGAAAAGAAGAAGGATACCTATGACATAGCAACAATGCACATTAAAACGACTCTTTAACACAGAAAACCATTTCATCATCAAAATTCTTTATATCTTCAGCTTCTTCAAACGTTTGACAAACCATATATGTATGTAGTTATCACAACCTACCTTATTTTATCGCAAATAACTGTCCTTTTTTATCTGAAGAGAATCGTTTGATAGTGATAGGACACTGTCCAATAAAGAATAACTATCTGTCGAGAATATTAACTGCAAAAAAATATAAATCCCAAAGTAAGCTCTATGACTTGGTGTGGCTAAACTGTTTCACCTTTTTATATTTTATTTATTTCGTCTTCTCTCCTACCGTACCGAATAAGACGACCAAAAGTCTTCTCAATCTAGATGTCTAGGATGAGGAAAGTTATTCAACTCATACCTTTTGCCCCTGGTAAGTTAGAGAGGTTCGTTCTCCTACACAATATGTTGGCGGGTCGTTACATTCCCTATAATATGGTCGAGTGAAGCGATGGCTGGTTCACAAGGGAATGCAGAATCGGTTCTGGTTTGAGGAACCGGGTTTTTCGGGTCTGGTGGTCATGAGAACCGGGAGCCCCGGTTTTTTCGGTTCTTTTGGTTCCAAAAATACAATATTTTTATTATGTTTTTTTATTGAATTAACACTTCTTTGAATAGACTAGGAATAATCAACAAACATGATTAACAATATTTTTCTATTTTTACTAAATTCTACTCCCAAAAATAAAAAGAAGTAAAATAATTAGTTTTCAATTGAGGTACAACAATCAGTCTTTTTCATCCAACTTAACGATATATTTGACTATTTATAGGTATATTGACTGTCAGATGCAAAGCAAATAAAAGAGTCAGTGTTGCCAACTCTTACACAAAAATATCATCATCATCATCATTTAAACCATAGGATAGGACGTCCACTGCTGAACATTAACCTCCCCCAATGCTTTCCATGTTGATCGATTGGTAGCGGCCTGCGTCCAGCGCTTCCCTGCTACCTTTATGATGTCGTCGGTCCACCTTGTGGGTGGACGTTCCACGCTGCGTTTTCCGGTATGCGGCCTCCATTCCAGGACCTTCCTGCCCCATCGGCCGTCAGTTGGGCTATGTCCGCTGAGTCCGCTGACATAGAAATGAGGAGAAGGAAGGAGGAAATCTCCTCATTTCTGATTTGATCTCGTAAAGAAACACCGAGCATAGCCCTCTCCATAGCACGCTGTGCAACTTTGTGCTTCTGTATAAGGCCTATAGTGAGAGGCCACGTTTCCGAGCCATAAGTCATCACTGGTAACACACATTGGTTGTAGACTTTCGTCTTCAGGCACTGAGGTATTTTGGATGAAAAGATGTTGCGTAGTTTCCCGAACGCTGCCTAGCCGAGTTGGATTCGACGATTGACCCCCTTTTCGAAATTCGACCTACCTAGCTGGATCGTTTGTCCGAGGTAGACATACTTGTCAACAATCTCGAGGATTGAGCTCCCAACCGAAACTGGGTAGGGCGCAACATGGACATTGGACATAAGCTTTGTTTTGTCCATATTCATCCTCAGGCCTACCTGTTAGGAAACTCGATTAAGGTCTTTGAGCATTGTGCCAAGATCTTACAACGATTCTGCCATGACCACAATCAGTATCGTGGGCAAACCGAAGGTGAGTGATGTACTCGCCATTAATGTTTATGCCGAATCCTTTCCATTCAAGGAGTTTGAAAGCGTCTTCCAATGCAGTGGTGAACAGTTTAGGAGATATAACATCTCCCTGCCTNACAAATCTAGAGCCATTTTCAGTTTCGTTGTTAACGAAGCGTTGAATGGCGCGCCCGGAGAGGCTTAGTTCAAACAATCATTGCAAACGTTGTGATAGGGATAGAGACATGCGATTTTTGGTTTTACGAAGGTAATACGATAGAGAATAATACAAAGTAATAAAAACTACCTATTATAGGGGCATTTTTTGGAGAAATTTATCAAATAACCAAAAAAACACGAATTTAAAAGCAGATTTTTTTCAAAAAGTATCATTTTTTATTATTTGTTGGCCTTTTTTGTGTATTTTATGTATTTTTTTAGTATCGCCTGTTATTTAGCATTATTACCGTTTTTATTTTATCAGGATGTACCGCGTAGTTTATAAGTTATTACGTTTTCTTTACAATAAGTAAATGGAAGAAAAAAAATTCTATAAAAAATTAAAAAAAAATCTCAAAAAAATTTTGACCTCTTTTTTGTCGATAAAAATAGGTCTAGTTTCATCTATTTTCATATGTACACTTTAACGTGACTCACACTGTATATTTCATGTACAGAATTGACCTCTATACAGATTTATTATAAGTATAGATTTAAATAAGCTGTGTGGTTTTGGCGGAGTAAAATAGGACCGTCTTCTCTTATAAAGTGCTAAAAGTCTTCCCAATCCGGATGGCTGCGGTGAGGAATGTAAACCAAATCCCACCTTTTGCCTCTGGTAAGTTAGAGAGGTTCGTTCTCCTACAGTGGAGACTTTATAACCAGATGATGATGATTTAAATAAACAAACCTAGAAACTCTTTTGATTGTTCCTAGACTCTAACATATCGACTGCAGAGCCCGGTCATTAAAAGTTGCCTGAAAGATAGCCCACCTAATTAGCCAGCACAGAGCCGCAGTAATGACCTGCCAGATAATTGGACCTACTGTAACGTAGTATCAGGACACATAATTATGAAAAACTAATAGTACGCAATAATATACATAGTATGACATAGCAAAGATACACATCAAAACATCATTTTGACACAGAAAATAAATTCTTAAAATGATAAAGCATTAAGGATAACATGGGGTTTTGGCCCAATCATTTTGTGGTGACGTCGTAAGAGGCGACTAAGGGACAATATTATGCGAATGTCAGGCCTCTCCAACCGGCTTCTCAACTTCTCCCCGGCTGGTTAGCGAGGAGAGTGAAGGCCAAATTCTACATCTTGCCTCTGGTAAGTTAGAGAGTCGCCTTACAGCAATGGCTACTGAATTAGCTGATGATGATGATTTAAATAAACAAACCTAGAAACTCTTTCGATTGTTTCCTAGACTCTAACGTATCGACTGCAGAGCCCGGTCATTAAAAGTTGCCTGAAAGATAGCCCACCTAATTAGCCAGCACAGAGCCGCAGTAATGACCTGCCAGATAATTGGACCAACTGCAGCGTAGGAGCTGCTGCGATAAAAATATTTACTGGTTTTACTAACTAAGGGGTCTAAAGCTTTTCATGAAGTGTGTGAAATGGATTCGACTCTTCATCAATTTAGGCTGAATTGCAATGTTACTTTAACAGTAGTTATAACAATCGGTGAATTTTGTATGGAGTTTGACATATTTTTGACGTTTTTTTAAAATCAAAGTAAGATGGTGTAACTCAGCCTTAGTGGGATAACGTTACGAGCGTTATAAAGTTTTCGTTTTAAACTCAAAACATTTATTTTTAAACTGACCAAATCATAACATTTTACTAAAAATTTTAAGCTTTAATAACATTTTCAGTACTGAATGTAACTATTAAAGCCACTCGTTCATACGCGAATGCGAGCAAAACTTTTGAAGCGCTTTTCTAGCTAACTCTACATTTTCGTGTCAAAAACTATGAAATGTCCCTTTCATCAAAGCAGTTTCCCACGTTTCCTCGCATATAAGACGTCTCAAATCTCACAATGGGGGTAGTTATGCAAAATAAAAGACGTTAGGCAATGTTGAAGGGCCATTCACAGCATCGATGACACCCCGCCTCGAATGAATTCCCTAATGAAATTCCTTGCGATTCATAACCCTGCCTTTTGGCACAGATCAAAAAGTTCAGACAGGTATTGTATGACAGCGCATTGAGCAAAACACAATGGCATCTAGACTTCTTGGCGGGAATCTGAAGCGTCACGTTAGCGGTTTTGTTTTATTTCCTCAAATTCGTGTTTCAGCGATTATTAATGTGTAATAATGGTGGATTATTAAACATTAAGTGTTCGTGAACGTGCATGGGTTTGGGCAAGTGAAGCAAAACAGTGCATCCTGATTCTTCGGATTCTCTCAAGTAGTCCATATGAGGTCTCAGTAAAGCACCACAACTTTACTGAGACTCAAAGGGTGGGAAGGGGTATCATCTATCATCCTTCATTAAATCATTACTTGGTCTCATTTTCTAACTCGTCTCATTTTAAACTTGAAAATGGCACAAATCGTCGTATTGCCAACATCATCAAAAAAGAAGAAGAATGGCATCTAGTGCAGTTGAGTATAAGACACCCTGACTTTAGTCGGCCGATAGTTGGGTCGGTTTCCGATTTGTATGAGGAATTGATCGACACCAAATCAGTGTAATGTACGTACTTGCACACAATCTTAGTCTCTAGGGTGTCTACGAGTCATTTTGCATAATTATTTTATCTTTTCTTTTAGACTTTTAATAGAGACCGACGACCACATGTTTTTGTGGATGTGATTCCAAGTTCATTGACAGTTTTGCTCAAAGTAATAGGTACCATGTATTGTTGACATTTAGTCTTCAGTTCACTATGGAAGCACGACCCTTTCTAATTATACCAGGGGCAAACGAAGAAGGGTCAAAATTATCCTAAATTGATATTTTTTGCTATTTCCAGAAGTGATAAATGAAATGGCAAGTTGTTCGACTGATCTTCCCCGGCTGTGTGACACTGTTGGACGTGCGCATTCGGCAGTTGAAGGGTTAAAGCACCAAAATTTTATTCGACAATATTGTGCGAAAAATTATGCTGCCTTATATTTTATTTGAATGCCGTTTGATCTGAGTGAAAGATAGAACGAAGAATATGATTCATGTCCATATTTTTATGGTTTCTAATTACCACAGTCTTTCCTTGGTTTTCAACCGACTTCAAAAAAGGAGGAGGTTCTCAATTCGACCCGTATGTTTTTTTTTTTTTTTTTCTATGTTTGTTACGCGATAACTCCGCCAATTATGAACCGATTTGAACAAATCTTTTTTCGGCGTATAGATAATCCCTCAAGGGTGGTCCCATTTAAATTTAATAATAAAAAAAGTAACCCCCAAGGGTGGAAAATTGGGGATGAACTTTTTTATACGCAATATCTCCGCCGATTATAAACCAATTTGAACGATTATTTTTTTGTTGAATAGGTATTATCAAAAGGGTGGTTTCATGCGAATTTGAAGAAAGTATTTCACCCCCAAGGGTGGAAAATTGGGGATGAACTTTTTTATACGCAATATCTCCGCCGATTATGAACCAATTTTTTTTGGTCTCAGTGTACTGCCTAGCTTCAGTGGTAACATCAAGGTAATAATTAGTTAACTAAAAAGCAAGAAATAAGTAAAATTTTATAAAAAAAAATAAAACCGACTCCAAAAAACCTACACTAAAACGTAGAAAAATAATTACTAATTACCTACTTATTTATTAGAACGAATTATTAATATTTATGTAGGTATACCATGATTGATACTTTTGGAGTCGGTGCAGGCAAACTTTACATGTTTCATAATCTTGGCACCGACTCCAGAAGTATCAATCATGGTATACCTACATAAATATTAATAATTCGTTCTAATAAATAAGTAGGTAATTAGTAATTATTTTTCTACGTTTTAGTGTAGGTTTTTTTGGTCTAGATAATTGTTGAATTTGTTGAAATCAAAATTAAATATTTATGAGACATCGTTGCTTTGCCGTCCAATAAATCTTGATTCCTCAACAACCATTTCAAAACTCAATGGAGGTAAAGTCAGTCCTCATATTTAACTTTTGCAGTGATTTTATACGAGCTTTATCAGACAAAGGGTATTTCATTAAATCTGACACCAGGGCTTAAAGAGTCCACACAAAAAATGCTAGCAGCAAAAAGGCCTTTTAACATGCTAGAAATATACATGTATACCTGCCTGGAAAATGTTGAAAAATTTCTATACACGAATTTCCTTTGTTCACGAAACTGCAGAATAGCAGCGATTGACTGCCATTGTGCAGCTCGATTGGGCTTTAACATAGCTTTTGTTTCTTTCAAATCCAATTTGTTAAGATGAATAGATAACTTCAAAAATCGCGTATACAATTTGTTTCATCATCATCATCATTTCAGCCATAGGACGTCCACTGCTGAACATAGGCCTCCTCAAATGCTTTCCACGTTGATCGATTGGTAGCGGCCTGCGTCCAACGCTTCCCTGCTACCTTTACGATGTCGTCGGTCCACCTTGTAGGTGGACGTCCCACCGGCCTTCATTCCAGAACCTTGCTGCCCCATCGGCCGCACAATTTGTTTAGAACTAAATAATGGCCTTGAACTGTCCTTTTTTTAAATAATATTGATAAATACAAACTTCTGTGCTAAAACCAAGAAAAGGTTTCAGCCCCAATTTTGTAAATTAGGTTGTTTATTTCTACGTCATGTTATTCATCTTATCTAATGCCTTTTAATTTTTTCGATTAATCGATCTGCTTAGGCCAAAAAAGATTTTCCTGGTCAAAACTAGTAGGAACTTTACTTGATTTATAGATGCTAGACATCTTTCATGCATCAAGTCATTTCCATACTTTTTATTATTCTTTTTGTCAGACCACGCAAGTTTTTCAGTGATCGTGAAGGTTTTTCTGAGTGTGGTGTAAAAGCCACTTTTTCAGCACTGGCAGGCTAAAAAACAACAAAAAGAAAAAAATACTGACAATAAAAAGATATCAATGCAATTTCAAACTCAGAACACGAACCGAAGGCTTGGAATATCGCGGCGACTCGATTTAAATTCGCATTCGAATTTCGAATTGCGTTAATTATTTTAAACGCCATTCCGAGCTGCATTGTCTGGTACCGGCGTTCTGGGGAGAATTAACATTCAATTCGAGTCCTATTCAAGGGACATCGATGGACTGAATACTTTCACCAACAATCGTACTAAAACAGAGTGCTGGTTTAACAATGCGCACTAACTGAACAAATTGCTTTAAAATCAAGAAAGATCTTTAAATAAAATTTTACAATAATAAATCAACCTACAATATTCTACTCGTATTGACGCTGAAACAAAAACTAAAGGTAGAAGTGAATCTTAATGATTAGCTTTTCTTGAACATAGCACATCATAATCATGAAAACCATTATTTAAACGTCTTTTAGCAACATGCAACAAAGACACGACGATGACGAGAAAAATAACAATAAACTTGTCACTTCAAGGTAATTAAAAATTACAAATCAAATCGATTAAAAAAGATAACTATACTTTGTTTGGGAATAGATTGTGTAGTTAAAATTACATCACATTTATCATTTGACTCACACGAAGCTCAACAAGAGCTTGTCATGGTGAGAGGTTGCCATTTTTGGTTCTAATCGTTGTACCTAATCGTTTAATCGGTGTCATATAAAATGACGAGCCAATCATATGTATGTTTTTCCACAGATCACAGAGACTAAAGGGAGATGTGACGAAGGGGCGGGGCCGGTGGCCAAAAACAGAACTCATTGCTCTTGACAGCAATGATGACAGCAGCGACGTCATAATGTAAACAGTTTACATTGCTTGCGTACTAAAGATTATTCGAACGTTGAGTACCTGATACCGCAGTGGATAATGAGCACATAATTTTAATTACTTTATGTGTGTGAATTTCTAATGCGACACTGAGTTTCGAACTCAGTGCATTAGGTGCATCTTTCTATATCTCTATGGTTTTTTCTATTTCTATTTTTTATCAGCTGACACATGAAGCCTAACAAGAGCTGGCAAGCTTTTGCAGTATCTTTTAGTTAACCCTTAGTTCCAGTGTATCACTCAGGTCAGTAAGAGCGCGCCCAATTAGAGAGCGCTTCCATCCCACTAATGATGTGTCGCGGGAAGCACGCCCATCTTTGTCAGTGCAAGGGTTAATTAATATCCAGTAAAGGGTCTGTTTGTCGTTCTAATGAGTTACTGTGGTTGGAAAACTATAGAATTAATTGGAAGGCAAAGATTATAATTTAAATAAGTGTTCGTGAGTTTTTATGTACAGTCACGGAATGAAAAGGTTCGTCAGTTTTCAAATTGATTCCTTCAACGAATCGCGAGCACATATTACCTTTTGAAACTATGTTACAGAATAATCTCGAGTTAGAGAAAATAATCTTTAACTGTTCGGCAGTAAAGTTCAAAATTATTCAGATCAAAGTTGTTTGACGATTTAACTTGTCAAGAAGATTATTATGATTGATAAACTAAAACCTTCTTGTTGGTTCAACCTGCCACTATCTATTAAATAAAAAAAACTACATTTTGTAACATTGCACTGATGGGATAGAAAAATAAACGAGCAAAACCTTATTCGTTAGCAAACGTCATATTTATTTAAATGTTAGCAGCACTGTTTCTTGCACGGTTATGTTGGCAGGTTTGACTCTTACAGTACCTATTGCAAGCGAAAACCGACACTAAGGTGACGAACCTTTTCATTCCGCGACTGTACATAAGTGGAGTTACAATGCCTGAGAAGTTAAAATAAAGACGAGTAAAATAGAAGAATACAATACTTTTTATTGACAGAAAGGTATAGAAGCAAGCAAGACATACAAACAGAGAAGATAAAGTGCTTGTGCTCCTCTGACAAAAAGGCTGCTCAGGCTTGTCTCGAAACGGGGGCCTTCGTATTAGTTACTCTTCAAGTAGTTTATGGGCATTTAGTGTAAGCTACTATTTATCATGCTAATCGTATCTCGAAATGGCGGAAATAATTCGATACTCTTTTATCCCTTAGAATGGCTGGAGAGTCCAAAAATAGCATGTTTGTAATTTGATATTTTTTCCTAAACCCTAAACACAAGAAACATAATTATATCACCTCATTAAACGGTAAAAATATCTGTTTACAAATCCTTTCCTCGCCTTGAAATTCGTATTTGTATCGTAACTCTAACGATGTGGTCGCAGCGATTTGCAAAAATATGTCATTCGAACAAATGGCCAGACATTTAGCTCAACATTCATTTACGTCAGACAAATGCGGTTCACTCTTAACTCTCCGAGTGGAAAATACTTTTATTTCTCAAGAAACAAGAGATTTTCTTTTACTTGAGTAAGAACGGAGGCTAATTTAAGCTTTTAAGGTACGAGTAATACATTTTTATGTTTGTTAGTTTCCCTAAACCATACTACGGACTGGAATAATTCACTTAATTTTGGTTAGTAATTAAATACGAAAACTGTTGCAATGTACTCAATGCCATGCATGAGCGTCCAGTTTTTTTGGCCCAGTTTTGATATTTTTTCCTATTTTCTTCATCTTTCATACTATCATCTTTGCCGAAATAAAGAAAACTTAAAAAAACGCGCACTTGCACTTTACATGTTCTAGTTACACTTAATTATTACAAAAAATACTTTGAATCATTTTCTATTGTTTTGAGATTATTTTAAAATGTGCGTTTTAACTTTATGTCGCTGTGAGTCAAACTTTTGAAATAAAAGCATAACAATAAATTCAAGAGACTAAAACATTCAACAACCTCAGTCACATTTTTAAACTGCTTTGAGGTTAAGTGTTATCTCGTTACTTCTTTGACCACATTTTAACGTGAACTCTTTATTTTGCTAAGTCTTTGCTTAAAATTCATACAAAATTTCATTACGGCCAAAATTCCTCAATTTTTCATCCTCATATTTTAAGTATTTCCATTTTATTTTTTACTGTTTCACTCGTAAAAGAAAGACGAAACTCACATTTCAGAACTATTGTTTTATGATTTTACTACCTGGGATTTGACAGGATTTATTTAATACTTGGGAAATTTCCTTTCAAGTTTGAGATATGCTTAGGTACCTAATTCGTTTCCTATTTGATTTCTTAGAACATCGTGGTTAAACTCTTTATCATCATCATCATCATCATCATCATCATCTCAGCCATAGGCCGTCCACTGCTAACATAGGTCTCCCCCAATGCTTTCCATGTTGCCCGGTTGGTAGCGGCCTTCGTCCACCACCTTCCTACTTACCTTTACGATGTCGTCGGTCCACCTTGTAAACCACTACGGTAAAACTCTTATGTAGCTGTTATTAGTGCTATTTTCGTGAAAGAGTAAAAACATCCTCACGAAATTCACATTTATAATATTAGTACGATTTTTGAAGGATTGATGGAATAAATAACGTTGGTATTGACACCAGTTGACATTAAAAGACGTAGCTCTAAGAGAAGGCGCACACCGTTGATTTTTCGTCGGCCGATAGTTTAGTCGGGCAGTTGATCAGTATGGGCATGTATGGGAGTGCGCACACAACGCCGATTCGATTTGGCCGATTCTTCATACAATTTAAAATCGGGCACAACTATCGGCCAACTAAAAATCAACGGTGTGCGCCTACTCTAAGCCGAAAAATAAAGGAGTAAACAAGCAAATAACTTCGATATCCGTTGGCATATGGTACGTATTGATTCGACATGATATCAGCTTGTGTATTTATCGAAGAGAACAGATTCAATGAAATATGCACCTTTCATCTAAGAGTTAGAACCTTATTTTCTGTACCACTTGCAAATTCTGCAGTGTTTCGACGGCAGACGTTGATCCTCAGTAGAGATAACATGACGTCACACTTGATGTGAAACTTCATTCTTGAGATTTTCTCGAAATTTTATACTTAACACAAAGAGATGAACAACCCTTTCGTATTTTCTTCAAACAAAAGTATACCGATCTTTGAGATCGGATACAATCAAAAGGATGTACCTATGTCGTTTACACCGACGAATATTAGGTACGTAGTCCTATCAATAGTTATAGACTAAGAGCTGGTGATATACTGGTGAATAAGGTAAGCCTAACTTTAACGGAGGCTTTTTCTGTATATTCAATAGACTGTAACTCTACTTACGTTATACCATAAAATCTGATTTTTATCCCAACTTAATATTATAAATGCGAAAGTAACTCTGTCTGTCTGTCTGTCTGTCTGTTACGCTTTCCCGCTTAAACCTCGCAACCGATTTTGATGAAATTTGGCATAGAGATAGTTTGAGTCCCGGGAAAGAACATAGGATAGTTTTTATCCCGGTTTTTGAAACAGGGACGCGCGCGATAAAGTTTTTCTGTGACAGACAAAATTCCATGCGGGCGAAGCCGCGGGCGGAAAGCTAGTGTATAATATTTGGGCATTGATTAGAAGTTGTTTGCACATCAGCCAGACAGTTTTGACAGTTCCAGCTCCTTGCCAGGCAGTTTTTTTAGGATAGCTGCCAAAGCCACAATGACCCAAACTTCATGATTCACCAAAATTCTATCCTATATTGGGAGCATACGCTGACAAACTTTCAGCTTTTATAAAATGACGTAGGTCTGGCGTTCACTAGCTCGTACTCTAAACTCGGATATTCTAGTTTCGATTTCACATGGACATGCACTATCATCAATATTCTGTGTGGTAGTAGTGGTTGAAAGGATTCATTCATCTTATTGTTAGAGAGTTGCATTCTCTCAAATCGGATGTTCTGGCTTCTATTTTCCAATGGGACATGCAAAATGTAATATATAGTTTTTTGAGTTACTTATTTATTAGATTGGTTTTTAAAAAGCACGATAAACCAAATATGTCAGTCCAATAGAGCTCTATCAAATGACTATAATTAGCTTATAACACTTCAAAGCTTGTAATCTACTCTATAAGAACAATACCAACAACTTTAAAGAAACAAAAAACATCGTAACTCCATAATCGCCTGTCAATTACAGGTTAATGTAAACAAAAACCAAACGTTCCCTTTACGTACACAAAACTTCAACAAACGCTCTCATTGGTTACCATGACAATAGCCAAATAACCACGAAATAAGCGGGAAAAACTCCAACCGTAAACTGCCGTAGGGCGTCCGTGTAGCCATCATTACGGGACTGTATACAACGCTTTGAAACCAAAATTATTATTTAATCGGGAAAAATTCGTTTGGGTAAACAGTAAACACAATGTTTTGTATATCGTATGATGCTACGGTAATTAATGTTGGTATATGAAGAGGTGATTATTTTTGGGGGGAAAATACACGCCCTGCCCAGCTGGTTTTTAATTTATATGAGATTAAATTTTGCATTAAGGTGGACGTTGTATTGGGAGCCACAATTAAGGTATCAGTTGCAATAGAGGGGTTAAATTCAGGTAGAGCTAATATTGTGTTGTTAAATTTACGAGTAACAAGATTTTATGTCCCTTGTAAAAAGATATAAAAATAATATCCTTGTTTTTACTTTCTAAGCTCTCTCGAATTGAATTTTTTTGCTTTATTTATTTATTATTTTAAGGCACAGCTACATAAAGCAACAGCAAATATCGTATAGCCAAAAAAATTATAATTGTGTTATTTAATTTTTCTTTCAATTAGTACACTGTGAACAACGACAAAATTCACTTGGATTTCTTCAATATTTTCTCTTGATTCGTTATAACTTGACAATACAAGCTCTTTCTCGCGACTTCGTCAATGAATAAATGTATGTTTTATGCAACAGGCAATAATAAAATCAATACCTAATTGATATGGTACACTTGTATGGGAATATGAAGGGTCATTGGTCTCTTACGTTAACTCACAGTTATAATTTATTATTACGTTTAATTTAAATTATTCGTTAGCCTGGAGGTGGAGATGTGTTTTTAATTAATGCATAAAAGAACTCTCAGCTCAGCAAGTTTTGTATTACGACCTCGAGTTTACGGATTCGTATAAAACTCAACTTTTTATTAAGAGTTTTATACTTTAAGGCCATGATTTCCCAAATTGTCGATATTTGACCGATTTTGTTTGCAGATAGCTTCTAAATGAAAAGATATTTTAGCAAACAAAAAATTGTACGAGTAAGTTAATGTCTTTAACTAGGGCGACAACTTTTCCAAAACACGATATTGCATAGTTTGTCCGATAAAAAAAAATCCCAAAGAAGTACGTCGACGGCTTTTTTGTTTTACTCTCATATATTCATTTTTAACATTTTACACTTAAAATATATACTAAAAGATAGGACTTTGTATTNCCGAAAGCAGCGCCTGTTCACAGACATGACGAGTGAACCAGCCATCGCTTGACAAACCATGTAGTTATCACAACCTACCTTATTTTATCGCAAACAACTGTACTTTCTTATATCTAAAGGGAATCGTTTCCTAGCGATAAAACACTTGCCAAAAAAGAATAACTATCTGTCGAGAATTTAACTACAAAAAAAAATATATCCCAAAGTAAGCTCTATGACTTGGTGTGGCTGAACTGTTTCACCCTTTTCTTTTTTATTATTTACTAGCGGCCGCCCGCGACTTCGTGCGCGTGGAACCCGTTTTACCCCCTTCATCTATCTTACGCGGTTTAGATTTTTTCATACTAATGTTTTTTCCCGCTAACTCCCGTTCCCGTTGGAATTTTGCAATATCCTGTTATAACTAAGCTTTAAGTTTACTAAGGTACCTGCTTGTTAAATTTCAAGCGTCTAACTTAAGCGGTTTAGATTTTTCATACAAAAGGATTTTCCCTCTTGTTCCCGTTTCCGTGAGAATTTCGGGAATTCCTTGTTGTAATTAAGCTCTTAGTTTAATAAGGTACCTACATGCCAAATTTCAAGCGTCTAACTTAAGCGGTTTAGATTTTTCATACAAAGGGATTTTCCCGCTAATGACCGTTCCCGTGGGAATTCCTAAGTATCCTATAACCTGCCCAGGAGTATGAAGAATAATTGTACCAAGTTTCGTTAAAATCCGTCAAGTAGTTTTTGTTTCTATAAGGAACATACAGACAGACAGACAGACAGACAGACAGACAGACAGACAGACGGACAGACAGACAAAAATTTTACTGATTGCATTTTTGGCATCAGTATCGATCACTAATCACCCCCTGATAGTTATTTTGAAAATACAGTGTGAGTCACGTTAAAGTGTACATATGAAAATAGATGAAACTAGACCTATTTTTATCGACAAAAAAGAGGTCAAAAATTTTTTGAGATTTTTTTTTAATTTTTTATAGAATTTTTTTTCTTCCAATTACTTATTGTAAAGAAAACGTAATAACTTTTAAACTAAGCGGTATATCCTGATAAAATAAAAACAGTAATATTGCTAAATAATAGGCGATACTAAAAAAATACATAAAATACACAAAAAAGGTCAACAAATAATAAAAAATGATACTTTTTGAAAAAAATCTGCTTTTAAATTCGTGTTTTTTTGGTTTTTTGATAAATTTCTCCAAAAAATGCCCCTATAATAGGTAGTTTTTATTACTTTGTATTATTCTCTATCGTATTACCTTTGTAAAACCAAAAATCGCATGTCTCTACCCCTATCACAACATTTGCTATGATCGTTTGAACAAAGGCCTGCCACAACATTATTCTCCGCTACAGGTAGAGACAATTTTAATTTTAACTAAAATGCTTATTTTACTTCGAAATCTTTTGTTTTTATTTGAAATCTAACTTGTCTTTATCAAAAAAACACCGAGCATAGCCCTCTCCATAGCACGCTGTGCAACTTTGAGCTTCTGTATAAGGCCTATAGTGAGAGGCCACGTTTCCGAGCCATAAGTCATCACTGGTAACACACATTGGTTGTAGACTTTCGTCTTCAGGCACTGAGGTATTTTGGATGAAAAGATGTTGCGTAGTTTCCCGAACGCTGCCTAGCCGAGTTGGATTCGACGATTGACCCCCTTTTCGAAATTCGACCTACCTAGCTGGATCGTTTGTCCGAGGTAGACATACTTGTCAACAATCTCGAGGATTGAGCTCCCAACCGAAACTGGGTAGGGCGCAACATGGACATTGGACATAAGCTTTGTTTTGTCCATATTCATCCTCAGGCCTACCTGTTACGAAACTCGATTAAGGTCTTTGAGCACTGTGCCAAGATCTTACAACGATTCTGCCATGACCACAATCAGTATCGTGGGCAAACCGAAGGTGAGTGATGTACTCGCCATTAATGTTTATGCCGAATCCTTTCCATTCAAGGAGTTTGAAAGCGTCTTCCAATGCAGTGGTGAACAGTTTAGGAGATATAACATCTCCCTGCCTTACGCCTCACTGCAGAGGAATCGTCCTCGTGCTCTGCTCCTGTACTCGGACCGACATGGTGGCGTTTTTGTACAAGCACTTCAGCACCTCGATATACCGATAGTCAATACGGCACCGCTGAAGAGACTGTAAACACTGCCCAAGACCCGATCGAATCGAAGACCTTCTCATAGTCTACGAACGCCAAGCATAGTGGCAAGTTATAGTCCTCAATCTTCTGTATAACCTGTCGCAACGTAAGCGCAAACAAAAATGTGCCAGTGATTTAAAAAAATTGTAAGAAAAATGCTTAAAATATTTACATATCTCATAAAAAAAAACAAAGTACAAAACCAATAAGTAGGTACCTAACCTTTATTAGTAGCTAATCTGATATCATTAGGTTCTCTATACGTTCGCAATTTTCTTGTGACGACTCATGCCTAATACCTTTAACATATTTTAGACAACTATGCAAAACCCGATAGTACCGAAAAGCTGTCGAAAAAACCCGGGTTTTCCCGGTTCTTTCGGTTCCGGGATAACCCGGGTACAAACCCTAGTTCACACGTCATGTCTGTGAACAGGCGCTGCCTTCGGGGACTGGTCAAGGAAAGATATACCTGACATAAAATATATATGTATCAAAACGCAACAATTAACCTAGAAATTAGCACGGCACTAAAGAAATATATTCAAAACTGCCACGCGGTCTCGTGCTAGATGGGCGTCTTAAAGGCCACCTTCTATCAACGGGAGCGGGTGGTAAGTAACTTGCTTCTGAATGTATTGTAACTTCCTACTTTTTTATATTTTTAAACCGGCAGACAGTGGTGACTGAGTTTGTTGTGGCGCTTCTTCTCAGCACTTGCCAAATGTTTGTCTCGAAGCGCTGGTAGGGCAAAAAAAGAATGAGACATGTATAGGCTCCTTAAGAGCATTTGACGATTTGCAAACTAATTTAATTAGTCTAAACAAATAAAGAAAATTTTTAATTTTGATTTTGATTTTACAGTGGAGACTTTATAACCAGATGATGATGATTTAAATAAGGATACCTAGGATCTCTTTTGATTGTTCCTAGACTCTAACGTATCGGCTGCAGAGCCTGGTCATTAAAAGTTGCCTGAAAGATAGCCCATCTCTAATTAGCCTGCACACAGCCGCAGTAATGACCTGCCAGATAATTGGACCTACTGTAACATAGTATCAGGACACATAATTATGAAAAACTAACAGTACGCAATAATATACATAGTATGACATAGCAAAGATACACATCAAAACATCATTTTGACACAGAAAATAAATTCTTAAAATAATAAAGCAATAAGGATAACATGTGATTTTGGCCCAATCATTTTGTGGTGACGTCGTAAGAGGTGACTAAGGGACAATTATGCGAATGTCAGGCCTCCAACCGGCTTCTCAACTTCTCCCCGGCTGGTTAGCGAGGAGAGTGAAGGAAAAATTCTACATCTTGCCTCTGGTAAGTTAGTTACAGAGTCGTCTTACAGCAATGGCATCTGAATTAGCTGATGATGATGATTTAAATAAATAAACCTAATAACCTACGAAACTCTATCGATTGTTTTCTAGACTCTAACGTATTGACTGCAGACGAGCCCGGTCATTAAAAGTTGCTTGAAAGATAGCCCACCTAATTAGCCCGCACACAGCCACAGTAATGACCTGCCACATAATTGGACCAACTGCAGCGTAGGAGCTGCTGCGATAAAAATATTTGCTGGTCACTAACCAAGTCTAATGAGGTCTAAAGTTTTTCTTGAAGTGTGTGAGTTGGATTCGACTCTTCATCAATTTAGGCTGGATTGCACCATCTACTTTAACAGTAATTATAACATTAACCGGTGAATTTTGTATGGAGTTTGACAGATTTTTGACGTTTTTTAAAATCTAAGTAAGATGGTACAACTCAGCCTTAGTGGGATTCCCTTCTAAACACGTGGTCCGACTGCTTTGTCCGACTAATCGGACCACTTGAACTTTTTTTCCTGTTAGTTCGATTTACGTTACTACACAGGAGTGTCACAAGTGGTTTTGTATACTTTTATTATTTTTCTAGCGGACCTGGGGATCTTCGAACCGCCTATGTTCATCAGAAATAATGTACGACCACCATGAGATGGTGAAAGAATTTATCAATTCAGTTCAGCAGTTTCGGAGCCTTTTCAATACAAACATAGAATAACATTTTTCCTCTTTAAAATATTCGTTCGTTCGTTCGTTTCAGCCAAATGACGTCCACTGCTGGACAAAGGCCTCCCCCAAGGTTTTCCACAATGAACGGTCCTGCGCTGCCCGCATCCAGGCTCTTCCCGCGACCTTTACCAGATCGTCGGTCCACCTAGTAGGAGGCCTGCCCACGCTACGTTTTCCAGCCCGTGGTCGCCACTCGAGAACTTTCCTGCCCCAACGGCCATCGTCTCTACGAGCTATGTGCCCCGCCCACTGCCACTTGATTTTAGCAATTCTGCGAGCTATGTCGGTTACTTTGGTTCTCCTACGGATCTCCTCATTTCTGATTCGATCACGCAGGGAAACTCCGAGCATAGCCCGCTCCATCGCCCTTTGGGTGACCTTGAGCCTTCTTAGAGGGAGCTGTTTTATTTAAATTTTTTTAATTTCACACAAGGAACGGTACTTATATAAATTTCTGCAAGCCGGACAACCTCTTTTTCACGTGCAGACAATTCACCATCGTCTCCGTCTGCACCGGTGGCGGTTCAATTCCAGTCACCAAGCCGCCAGGAAAAAATCCTTTCTTGCAGTCTCAAATCTCACAATGGGGGGTAGTTATGCAAAATTAAAAAGACGTTAGGCAATGTTGAAGGGCCATTCACAGCATCGATGACACCCCGCCTCGAATGAATTCCCTAATGAAATTCCTTGCGATTCATAACCCTGCCTTTTGGTACAGATCAAAGAGTTCAGACAGTATTGTATGACACCGCATTGAGCAAAACACAATGGCATCTAGTGCAGTTGAGTATAAGACACCCTGACTTTAGTCGGCCGATAGTTGGGTCGGTTTCCGATTTGTATGAGGAATTGATCGACACCAAATCAGTGTAATGTACGGACGACAGCACGTCAAGGTAACCACTGTGGGTTCTTGTGCAGTTGTAATAGGGGCGAGTTTGCAACGAAAATGGGTAGCCTGATGTGCTGTCGTGTGTACGTACTTGCATACAATCTTAGTCTCTAGGCCCTAAAGACTAAGATTGTTCACAGACACCCTAGAGTCTAGGGTGTCTATGAGTCATTTTGCATATCTTTTCTTTTAGACTTTCAATAGAGACCGACGACCACATGTTTTTGCGGATGTGATTCCAAAGTTTTTGACGGTTTTGCCCAAAATGATATCATGCATTGACATCAAGACTTTCAGTTCACTATGGAAGCACGACCCTTTCTAATTATACTAGGGGCAAATGCAGAAGGGTCAAAGTTATGTACCTAAAAGAATAATTCTTGCTATTTCCATAAGTGATAAATGAAATAGCAAGTTGCTCGACTGATCTTCCCCGGCTGTGTGACACTCTTGGACGTGCGCATTCGGCAGTCAAAGGGTTAAAGCACCAAAATTTTATTCGACAATATTGTGCGAAAAATTATGCTGCCTTATATTTTATTTGAATGCCGTTAGCGATCTGAGTGAAACATAGAACGATGAATATGATTTATGTCCATATTTTTATGGTATCTTATTACCGCAGTTTTTCTTTGGTTTTGGTCTAGATAATTGTTGAATTTGTTGAAATCAAATATTTATGTAACATCGTTGCTTTGCCGTCCAATACATCTTGATTCCAGTGATGGTATACGGATTGCGTGTTGCCAGTGATGGTATACGGATCTGAGACGTGGTCGCTTACTATGGGCCTCATAAGAAGGCTCAAGGTCACCCAAAGGGCGATGGAGCGGGCTATGCTCGGAGTTTCCCTGCGTGATCGAATCAGAAATGAGGAGATCCGCAGGAGAACCAAAGTAACCGACATAGCTCGCAGAATTGCTTAAATCAAGTGGCAGTGGGCGGGGCACATAGCTCGTAGAGACGATGGCCGTTGGGGCAGGAAAGTTCTCGAGTGGCGACCACGGGCTGGAAGACGTAGCGTGGGCAGGCCTCCTACTAGGTGGACCGACGATCTGGTAAAGGTCGCGGGAAGAGCCTGGATGCGGGCAGCGCAGGACCGTACATTGTGGAAAACCTTGGGGGAGGCCTTTGTCCAGCAGTGGACGTCATTTGGCTGAAAAGAAGAAAGAAGAAGACATCTTGATTCCTCAAAAACCATTTCAAAAGTCAGTCCTCACATTTAACTTTTGCAGTGATCGTACACGAGCTGTATCAGACAAAGAATATCTCATTAAATCTGACACCAAGGCTCTATGTCCACAAAAGAATGGTAGCAGCAAAAAAGAATTTTAACATGGTAGAAAAATGCATGTACTCGTACCTATATGGCCTGGAAAATGTTGAAAAATTTCTATACACGAATATCCTTTGTTCACGAAACTGCAGAATAGCAGCTATTGTGCAGCTCGATTGGGCTTGAACATAGCTTTTGTTTCTTTCAAATTCAATTTGTTTAGATGAATATATCACTTCAAAAATCGCGTACGCAATTTGTTTAGAACTAATATGGCCTCGAACTGTCCTTTTCTAAATAATATTATGTAATACGGATTATAAATAATCCGTTATGTTTCTTAGCACAGAAGTTTTTTTATCCGTTATGTTTCTTAGCACAGAAGTAATTATTGATAAATAAAAACTTCTGTGTCCTAAGAAACATAACGGACTTTATAATGTTGTTTATCTTATATGCTGCCTTTTAATTTTTTCGATTAATCGATCAGTTCTGCTTAGGCTAAACAAGATTTTCCTGCACGTAACCATGGTCTAAACTACATAGTAGGTACTTTACTTGATATAAAATGTCGTCTAGGTAGGTATTTCATAATTCCATACTTTTTTATTCTTTTTATCAGACCATACAAGTTTTTCAGTGATCGTGAAAGTTTTTCCGAGTGTGTGTAAAAATATTATTTTTTTCTAACTTTTTTCAGCACTGGCAGCTGAAAACAATAAAAAGAAAAAAATACTGACAATAAAAAGATATCAATGCAATTTCAAACTCAGAACACGAACCGAAGGCTTGGAATATCGCGGCGACTCGATTTAAATTCGCATTCGAATTTCGAATTGTTTCGTTAACCCGGCGTCAATGACGCTGGGTCATATTGACCCGAGGCATTTTCAAACGTTTATAATTTTTTTTCGCGTCCATTTTGTGGTTCGAGCGTTCGTATAGCTGGAGATAGAACCTCCCTAAATCCATTGCGTTAGTTAACGTATTGTGACTCCGCTTGCGTAGCGAGATACACAGGCTTCAAATTAAAACGGGTCATTATGACCCGGCGTCATCGGTGGCGCGGTGATTTTGTGACTTACTTTTATTCGCTTATTTTGTGTTTAGTGCTAGCTTATGTTGTTCTTTTTTTAAGTTTTAGTCAAAATTTCTTTGTTAAATGACCCAGCAAGAATGTAGCGTTGCTGGAAGAGTCGGATTTCGAGATTGAAGAATTTCAGGCTGTAATAGCCAGAACTTAGAAATGGCAACGAATGTGAAAAAGACGCAAGTAATGGGGACTCAGTCTTCGGATAATCTCGAACTTGCATTAGTACGACGCCGGCAAGTGTGTCATGCCACATTTACATGCCCAGACCATTTGATTACATACTGCACCAGTTGCAGCAGTTCCATGGCTCTGAATGATGAAGTAGAAGACTGATCTCATTGTGTCTGCATATAAAAAGTTGATTTGATCTCTTTTTCACTATATAACATTGTTGATTCCTATTATTACTAAAAATCTTTACCAAAAACAAAAAATATAGACTCAAATGTGTTTCTATACATGATTTTTTCATGTTTTGTTTAAAAATTCATAAAAAAATATTTATTTCATGTATTCGTTTTATTTTTGTTTTATTAGCTCAGTAAAGAACCCTATATACATAGACAGTAATTAAAATTAAGATTACTTGTACCATTTCCTGAAAAATGACCGATGAAATGTGGGTCAATATGACCCGGGGTCATCGTCTTTGCAATTATTTTCACGTCATTGGCGCCGGGTTAATTATTTTAAATGCCATTCCGAGCTGCATTGTCTGGTACCGGCGTTCTGGGTAGAATTAACATTCAATTCGAGTCCTATTCAAGGGACATCGATGGACTGAATACTTTCACCAACAATCGTACTAAAACAGAGTGCTGGTTTAACAATGCGCACTAACTGAACAAATTGCTTTAAAATCAAGAAAGATCTTTAAATAAAATTTTACAATAATAAATTAACCCAAAATATTATTTTTCTACTGGTATTGACGCTGAAACTAAAAACTAAATATGTAGAAGTGAATCTTAATGATTAGCTTTTCTTGAACATAGCACATAATAATCATGAAACCATTATTTAAACGTCTTTTAGTAACATGCAACAAAGACCCGACGATGACGAGAAAAATAACAATAAACTGGTCACTTCAAGTTAATTAAAAATTACAAATCAAATCAATTAGAAATCAAATCGACTAAAAAGATAACTAAACTTTGTTAGGGAATAGATTGTGTAGTTAAAATTACATCACATTTTATCATTTGACTCACACGAAGCTCAACAAGAGCTTGTCACGGTAAGCGGTTGCCATTTTTGGTTCTAATCATTGAACATAATCGTTTAATCTGTGTCATATAAAATGACGAGCCAATCATGTTTTTCCACAGATCACAGAAACTAAAGGGAGATGTGACGAAGGGGCGGGGCCGGTGCCCAAAAACAGAACTCATTCCTCGTGACAGCAGTTTACATTGCTTGCGTACTAAAGATTATTCGAACTTTGAGTACTGACACTGCAGTGGATAATGAGCACATAATTTTAATTACTTTATGTGTGTGAAATGTGAATTTCTAATGCGACACTGAGTTTCGAACTCAGTGCATTAGTTGCATCTTTCTACAGGGTGGAAACGATAAGTGATCTCACTCGATTATTTCTTAACTATACAACATATCCAAAAACTGGTTACTGATCCTGAAAGTGCTCCACGAGTTTTTTCAAACGGTATCAGAATTAGGTTACAGAATTAACTGGATCTATCCGAAAATTCAATGTTTTCAGCCTCAATACTAAATGTATGCCAGCCGCACAATATTAGAAGTGTTATTTTTTTTTATTAAATAATAAACTCTTAAAGTTCTTAGAGAACTTGTTGTGCATTCTTATTTAAAATTATTCATGGAAAACATTGATTTTAGGCTTTACTTGCTATAATATTATCAAGACATGAGTGCCATGACTATGGCAGTACTAAATGTAAGAGCTCGTGGAGCACTTTCAGGATCAGTAACCAGTTTTTGGATATCTTGTATAGTTTAGAAATAATCGAGTGAGATCACTTATCGTTTCCACCCTGTATATCTCTATGGTTTTCTCTATTTTTATTTTTTATCACCTGACACATGAAGCTTAACAAGAGCTAGCAAGCTTTTGCAGTATCTTTTAGTTAACCCTTAGTTCCAGTGTATCACTCAGGTCAGTAAGAGCGCGCCCAATTAGAGAGCGCTTCCATCCCACTAATGATGTGTCGCGGGAAGCACGCCCATCTTTGTCAGTGCAAGGGTTAATTAATATCCAGTAAAGGGTCTGTTTGTCGTTCTAATGAGTTACTGTGGTTAGAAAACTATAGAATTAATTGGAAGGCAGAGATTATAATTTTAATAAGTGTTCGTGTGATTTTATGTACATAAGTGCAGTTACAATGCCTGAGAAGTTAAAATAAAGACGAGTAAAATAGAAGAATAGAATACTTTTTATTGACAGAAAGGTATAGAAGCAAGCAAGACATACAAACAGAGAAGATAAAGTGCTTGTGCTCCTCTGACAAAAAGGCTGCTCAGGCTTGTCTCGGCACTAATTTTCAGCAGGAGCCCTCGTAATACTTACTCGTAAGTAAAGTATTATAGAATTATTTATGGGCATTTGGTGTAAGCTACTATTTACCATGCTAATCGTATCTCGAAATTGCGGAAATAATTCGATACTCTTTTATCCCTTAAAATGGCTGGAGAGTCCAAAAACAGTATGTTTGTAATTTGATATTTTTTCCCAAACTCTAAACATAATAAACATAAGTATACCACCTCATTAAAACGGTAAAAATATCTGTTTACAAATCCTTTCCTCGCCTCAAAATTCGTATTTGTATCGTAACTTTAACGATGTGGTCGCAGCGATTTGCAAAAATATGTCATTCGAACAAATGGCCAGACATTTAGCTCAACATTCATTTACGTCAGACAAATGCGGTTCACTCTTAACTCTCCGAGTGGAAAATACTTTTATTTCTCAAGAAACAAGAGATTTTCTTTTACTTGAGAACGGAGGCTAATTTAAGCTTTTACGAGTGATACATTTTTATGTTTGTTAGTTTCCCTAAACCATACTACGGACTGGAATAATTCACTTAATTTTGGTTAGTTATTAAATATGAAAACTGTTGCAATGTGCTCAATGCCATGCATGAGCGTCCAGCTTCTCTGGCCTAGTTTTCATAATTTTTTCTATCTTCTTCATCTTTCATCCTATCATCTTTGCCGAAATAAAGAAAACTTAAAAAAAACGCGCACTTGCACTTTACATATATATTCTAGTTACACTTAATTATTACAAAAATACTTTGAATCATTTTCTATTGTTTTGAGATAATGTGCGTTTTAACTTTATGTCGCTGTGAGTCAAACTTTTATTTATTTATTTATTTAAAACTTATATGCACATAGATCGGTGTACATAAGGCGGACTTAATGCCTTTCGGCATTTTCTGCCAGTCAACCTTAGGGCCAAACTGAGAATAAAGTAGGCGGTATAGAATAATTACGAATTTAGAAAAAAAATATAATTACATAAATAACATATGAATACATACATAGACACATACATATATAATAATAGGATGGATGACAAAGGGAGACTTTTGAAATAAAGGCATAACAATAAATTCAAGAGACTAAAACATTCAACAACCTCAGTCACATTTGAACTGCTTTGAGGTTAAGTGTTATCTCGTTACTTCTTTGACCACCATTTTAACGTGAACTCTTTATTTTGCTAAGTCTTTGCTTAAAATTCATACAAAATTTCACTACGGCCAAAATTCCTCAATTTTTCATCCTCATATTTTAAGTATTTCCATTTTATTTTTTACTGTTTCACTCGTAAAAGAAAGACGAAACTCATATTTCAGAACTATTGTTTTATCATTTTACTACCTGGGATTTGACAGGATTTATTTAATACTTGGGAAATTTCCTTTCAAGTTTGAGATATGCTTAGGTACCTAATTCGTTTCCTATTTGCTTTCTTAGAACATCGAGGTAAAACTCTTCATCATCATCATCATCATCATCTCAGCCATAGGACGTCCACTGCTGAACATAGGTCTCCCCCAATGCTTTCCATATTGCCCGGTTGGTAGCGGCCTGAGTCCATCGCCTTTTTACAACCTTTACGATGTCGTCGGTCCACCTTGTAAACCACTTCGGTAAAACTCTTATGTAGCTGTTATTAGTTCTAGAGTAAAAACATCCTAACGAAATTCACATTTATAATATTAGTACGATTTTTGAAGGGTTGATGGAATAAATAACGTTGATATTGACACCAGTTGACATGTAAAAGACGTAGCTCTAAGCCGAAAAGTAAAGGAGTAAACAAGCAAATAACTTCGATATCCGTTGGCATATGGTACGTATTGATTCAAAATAATGTTAGCTTGTGTATTTATCGAAGAGAACAGATTCAATGAAAAATGCACCTTTCATCTAAGAGTTAGAACCTTATTTTCTGTACCACTTGTGAATTCTGCAGTGTTTCGACGGCAGACGTTGATCCTCAGTAGAGATAACATGACGTCACACTTGATGTGAACTTCATTCTTGAGATTTTCTCGAAATTTTATACTTTACTTAAAGAGATGAACAACCTTTTCGTATTTTTTTCAAACAAAAGTATACCGATCTTTGAGATCGGATACAATCAAAAGGATGTACCTATGTCGTTTACACCGACGAATATTAGGTACGTAGTCTAATCAATGGTTATAGACTAAGAGCTGGTAATATACTGCTGGTGAATAACGTAAGCCTAACTTTTACGGTGGCTTTTTCTGTTTAGTCGATAGACTGTAATTCTACTTACGTTATACCATAAAATCTGATTTTTATGTATAATATTTGGGCAATGATTAGAAGTTGTTTCCACATCAGCCAGACAGTTTTGACAGTTCCAGCTCTTTGCCAGGCAGTTTTTTTAGGATAGCTGCCAAAGCCACAATGACCCAAACTTCATGATTCACCAAAATTCTATCCTATATATTGGGAGCATACGCTGACAAACTTTCAGCTTTTATAAAATGACGTAGGTCTGGCGTTCACTAGCTCTTAGTGTATTAGGGATTCTAAACTCGGATATTCTAGTTTCGATTTCACATGGACGCATGCACTATCATCAATATTCTGTGTGGTAGTAGTGGTTGAAAGGATTCATTCATCTGATTGTTAGAGAGTTGCATTCTCTCAAATCAGATGTTCTGGCTTCTATTTTCCAACGGGACATGCAAAATGTAATATATAGTTTTTTTGAGTTACTTATTTATTAGATTGGTTTTTAAAAAGCACGATAAACCAAATATGTCAGTCCAATAGAGCTCTATCAAATGACTATAGTTAGCTTATAACACTTCAAAACTTGTAATCTACTCTATAAGAACAATACCAACAACTTTAAAGAAACAAAAAACATCCTAACTCCATAATCGCCTGTCAATTACAGGTTAATGTAAACAAAAACCAAACGTTCCCTTTACGTACACAAAACTTCAACAAACGCTCTCATTGGTTACCATGACAATAGCCAAATAACCACGAAATAAGCGGGAAAAACTCCAACCGTAAACTGCCGTAGGGCGTCCGTGTAGCCATCATTACGGGACTGTATACAACGCTTTGAACCCAAAATTATTTTATAATCGGCAAAAATTCGTTTGGGTAAACAGTAAACACAATGTTTTGTATATCGTATGATGCTATGGTAATTAATGTTGGTATATGAAGAGGTGATTATTTTTGGGGAAAAAGTACACGCTCTGCCCAGCTGGATTTTAATTTATATGAGATTTTGCATTAAGGTGGACGTTGTATTGGGAGCCACAATTAAGGTATTAGTTGCAATAGAGGGGTTAAATTCAGGTATAGCTAATATTGTGTTGTTAAATTTACGAGTAACAAGATTTTATGTCCCTTGTAAAAAGATATAAAAATAATATCCTTGTTTTTACTTTCTAAGCTCTCTCGAATTGAATTTTTTTGATTTATTTATTTATTTAAGGCACAGCTACATAAAGCAACAGCAAATATCGTATAGCCAAAAAAATTATAATTGTGTTATTTAATTTTTCTTTCAATTAGTACACTGTGAACAACTACAAAATTCACTTGGATTTCTTCAATATTTTCTCTTGATTCGTTATAACTTGACAATACAAGCTCTTTCTCACGATTTCGTCTATGAATAAATTTATGTTTTATGCAACAGGCAATAATAAAATCAATACCTAATTGATATGGTACACTTGTATGGGAATATGAAGGGTCATTGGTCTCTTACGTTAACTCACAGTTATAATTTATTATTACGTTTAATTTAAATTATTCATTAGCCTGGAGATGTGTTTTAAATTAATGCATAAAAGAACTCTCAGCTCAGCAAGTTTTGTATTACGATCTCGAGTTTACGGATTCGTATAAAACTCAACTTTTTATTAAGAGTTTTATACTTTAAGTAGGTAATTTTATTTTACATCGAGTGAGGAGTTAGGGTTTAAGTTAAACCATATATTTTTATTAAACAATAAACAGTTTTAAACAAAAAATACTAAATTGTAAAATTGTAAAAAGTGTGAAATTGTAAAATCCAGCATTTTTGTCATTATTTCAACAGCACCTTCACATTTGATGGTTATGAAAGTTGCGCTTTATGCTTATTAAATGTTTTTTTTTGTTTCAGGTAAAACGAAACGTTGAGATGATGGTATGACGTTTAATTTATCTTTTATAGTAAATTTATTTTGTATCTCCTATCCATGGTGTTAATGTTTTCGACATAGAAGGTATAGATCAGAGATATTATAGATATTCAGAGATCAAATTTAAAACAATTAGCTTAAGTCTGGATAACTACTTAACATGTAACCTCAAACTTTCTGTCACACACGAGTTTATTTCAGCATCGGCGATCGGCGATTTTGTGACTATGTCAATGAATAATCGCGATTTCGCGACTTCGTACATTAGCACGCCACTAGTCACAGATCTATAAACAACTTAAATGACAGAAAAAAAAACTTAAGGAAAAAGATACTTTAGTCACCAAAAACTTCACAAGGAAATTAAGCAACAAGATAGCTATTTCAAAGAGAAAATAATAAGAATAGAGTCTAAAAAAAGTAATATCCTGCCAGCAAGACAAACCTCTACCTTCGAATAATAAAACCTTTTTCTCTGTCGATTCAGGTATAAAAAAGAACTTGATATATGAAAGCAGTGTAAGACAAATAGCCCATCCCAGTGGGACCGTTTGTCTTCTGCACAGCATCAGTTTCACCTTGAATTGATGTTTTGAGTTCGTATCTAAGTGAATGGACACATCTGTTGAGTTTCTTTTTCATGGATCCATTTTCACCTATCGATCCCAGAACATAACTGATTCTTCTTTGTAGGCAGAATGTAGCAAAAAGATCTAAAATGTATTTATACGTNAAATATATCCTACTAACTCGATTGATGGTTTCATTTAATTTATTTAAACCAGGTTACCTATAATAATATTTTTTCGTTAATTTATGAAAATATCAAATTAGCCCGTAATCCTAAATCCTGATAGGGTAATAGGCTAGTTGCCTAAAAAATTTTTTTTAGTCCGTAATGTTTAATATCAAAAAATATTGGACACATATATTTTTATTTGTCAATCTAACAAATAATTACATAGTTATGATGCGTTGAAGTTGCGCACGACGTCACAACGTGCGGCATTTTAAGAAAGCGTTGACGTCACGGGCCTCTTCTTATGAACTTTGGGGCGCATTATCTCTTTAAATTTTCATTAGTTTGAAAAAGTGAAAAATACGTGTAGAGTATTTTTTGATAAGTTAACTGACGGACTAATTAAAACTCTTGCTTTTTGACCCAGGCAACATCCCCATTGCGCCGGTTTTCCGTCCAGCTCCTGTTTTCGTCCATNACTAATATTATAAATGCGAAAGTAACTCTGTCTGTCTGTCTGTCTGTCTGTCTGTCTGTCTGTCTGTCTGTCTGTCTGTCTGTCTGTCTGTTACGCTTTCCCGCTTAAACCTCACAACCGATTTTGATGTAATTTGGCATGGAGATAGTTTGAGTCCCGGGAAAGAACATAGGATAGTTTTTATCCCGGTTTTTGAAACAGGGACGCGCGCGATAAAGTTTTTCTGTGACAGACAAAATTCCACGCGGGCGAAGCCGCGGGCGGAAAGCTAGTTCCCCAATAATTTGAAATCACAACTTTTCTAAAAAGACACTTTATTCTGGTGTTGAAAACTTAATTAATTTTAAATTACCTGTTTAATTAAGATTTTTGTTCGCATTGTAATTGTAAAAAGTAGTTTATTTGAGTTGACAAAATAGTGACGTCACTTTCTTGTAGTGCCATACAAAATCTATGGGAGAGTTTCGTTTTGACTGTTTTAAAAAGTACATCAATTGATTGGTGGTGTCAAAATGTCTATTAGGTCGCTTAGGGCATATATTGGGACTGTAAGTAGGAGGACCAGCCACTATTCCGACAAACTCATCAAAACAATGGTAGTATGGTAGTAATAACGCCTGAGCAGTTTTGGAGGCAAAAAAGACACTTAAAGTGATTAAAGACTGCAGTCTTTAATCACTTTCAGTGGCGATGGAATATTGAGATTTCACGAAATAGGTGGTAGTTCCATCGCCTACTGATCAGGATGTCTCCTTTTCTCTGTGCAATAAGTATAGTAGGTACATGTAAAACATGACTAGTTAAGTTACTAACTAACCCGAAATTAAATTTGACCCTGTGCAATTTTCTTAACGGGTTCTTAAAATAAAGAGTTTAATACCTACATAAATAAAATAACACCTGTATACATATTTCGACCATACAAAAACAAAACGAAGTAACTTAACAGGACCATTCGCGTATCGTAAACTGACTCTGGGCGGGCAGTTTAGACACATGGTGTTTTATTTTTATTGGGGGCCGCGGCCGTACGGCCGCGGCTTCAAAGGCCGATCCGTTAAAAAAAACCTTTTATTTACGTGAACTGTACAGGGTTGATATTCTATGCGGAAAATTTGCGAGCCGTCTATATTGCTATCGGCTAAAAATAAAACCTAGGCAAGCGTTAAAAATAAAGTTCATTTAATACGGAATTAAATAAAAAAGGGTCTTTCTGCGTCTTAACTAAATAGCTTCGTTTTATTGAAATTTTTGACAATTTTTTTTTCCAATGAACAACTATTTTTACCATTCTCAAAAGGTCTCAATATTAACTTTCAGCAATCCATAAAGTATATTTTTAACTTGCTAGGTTCTTAAAATTTTGTGTCTCGACATCGACAACTCGAAGTAGCCTGGCAAGGGTAATCCAACAAATGTAAAAACCCAATTTTATCCCAAAAAAATTAGTTGATAGACTTTAAAATTGCACAGCTGCATTATTTGGAAAATGTCTCTAAAACCAAAAAGCATCTTACTTTAACAGACCTTACTGATCAGTAAATGAACACCATAATCACCCCATCTTACCCCGATATCGGTATAATCAAAACCGAGCTGAACCATTCCTGTCTAATCATCAATCGCACACTCGCATACATCCCGTCGGATATTGCCGCAAGATTGCAGGCGTGATGCAACAGCTAACAGAAATATTACAGTCCTCAGCATGTATTTGTGTTGGAAAATAGCTCCTATAACAAATGCGTAAGAGTTGCAGTTAGACGTGTTGAGGTTTGTGTAAACGCCAGTAAAACTGATTTCGCAGCGTGATACTGAAAACAAAAAACGATCGTTCTGATGGAATATCAGAAGTACGCAAAATACACGTTGTTGTTCTACGTATAAGAAGTGAAGTTACATATAGGTGTAAAGTTTTCCTGATTGAGGATCGAAGGGAGGGAGCGAAGACTCCAGAGAGTCAAGTCCCTGATCATCGGATCTACGCAACGATATTTGTAGAATTCATCGTGGTTTATATGGTCCAATTATAAGACTATATCTGTATGGAAAAACACATAAGGGAGAGTCCGCTAATTTGGACCAGTTTTTTTCAATCCCATTTTACACATAGTTTTCTTTTGTTTTTGCTAATGTCCATGGTATATAATAAAAGATACATTATTCAACTTACTATTTCATAAGTAGTAATTAACATGATTGTTGTATATTTAGCACAAATCAACAAAGTACGAGTTCAGAGCTTCGGTCCAATTTAGCCTACCGGTTCGATAATTTGTACCACAGGGTTACTAAATTGGATTTCAATAAATTTCAAGCCTATAAAAAAACTATGGCAAAATATTATACGATACTTAGACAATCGATATTGTTTTACACGTTATCACGATTTTGAGTACAAGTTTTGTAATTCCAATTATCGTAACGCACACTTGTACCTAAACTACTTTGCCAGTCGTTTGCTTTCATTTATTGTTAGTCAAACATAACTACGCTATTATAACTTCAAAATATGATTTACTAAAAAAAAAATCAAAATCCTTTGGTAAAGTTCCATATAACTTGATGTGGTACAATTTGGCCGACTAGGTGATAGTGCTTTTAAAAATCGGTAAAAAATATAGCTTAAAAATACCGAAAAAATGTTTCAAATAATTGTAATCCACACTAATTTACGCTTCTAAATAATATATTAGAAACACCCTGTGATTAAATTTAACAAAATTACAAACTAAACATGTATTGTCAAAAGTTACTTAAAAACAATGAAAAAATACTTTTCAAAATAAAACACACGTGTTTGTTGTCACGGCAAAAACCACATGGCCGATATTAATTGATTTTAGTTGTGTATCGTTGAGTGTTGCAATTACAGACATTCAATAAATACTTTACGAAATATGAGGGTGGTACAATTTACCCGGCGGTACAATATACCGAACTCTCCCCTANTATTTAAGTATTTTCATATCCCATAGTACAAGCTTTGCTTAGTTTGAGACTAGAGTTTATTATTTATTTATTAACTATTTGAAGATTACGTAAACCGTCATCCAACTTACGGTTTGTTTTTACACTGTGGCGTCAACGCGTCGCGCGAGTGTCAGCGCGAGTGTCAGTGCGAGGTGTGCGGGGGCTGAGGTAAACAAATGCACGGCATCGAGGCGGTAAATCCTAGCCTTAATTAGGTAATTTTATTTTGCATCGAGTGAGGAGTTTGGGTTTGAGTTAAACCATATATTTTTATTAAACAATAAACAGTTTTAAACAAAAAATACTATCAACTCTCTGTGTGAAATTGTGAAATCCAGCATTTTTGTCATTGTTTCAACAGCACCTTCACATTTGATGGTTATGAAAGTTGCGCTTTTTGCTTATTAAATGTTTTTTTTTTTCAGGTAAAATGAAACGTTGAGATGATGGTATGAAATTTAGCTCTTTTAGTCAATTTATTTTGTATCTCCTATCCATGGTGTTAATGATCAGAAATATTATAGATAGATATTCAGAGATCAGATTTAAAACAATTAGCATAAGTCTCTATAACTACTTAACATGTAACCTCAAACATTCTGGCTAAGAGCCACAACACACGAGTTTCTTTCAGCATCGGCGATCGGCGATTTTGTGACTATATCAATGAAGAATCGCGATGTCGCGACTTCCTGCATTAGCACGCCACTTGTCACAGACCTTTAAACAACTTAAATGACGGAAAACAAAACTTAAGGAACAGAAAAAAAGACTTAAGGAAAAAGATACTTTAGTAACCAAAAACTCCACAAGGAAATTAAGCAATAAGATAAATTATTTAAAAGAGAAAATAATAAGAATAGAGTCTAAAAAAGTAATATCCTGCCAGCAAGACAAACCACTACCTTCGAATAATAAAACCTTTTTCTCTGTCGATTCAGGCATAAAAAAGAACTTGATATATGAAAGCAGTGTAAGACAAATAGCCCATCCCAGTGGGACCGTTTGTCTTCTGCACAGCATCAGTTTCACCTTGAATTGATGTTTTGAGTTCGTATCTAAAGTGAATGGACACATCTGCTGAGTTTCTTTTTCATGGAGCCATTTTCACCTATCGCCCCCAGAATGTAGCAAAAATATCTAAAATGTAAGTATTTATAGTCAAAGCCTATGAGGAATGGACGTCTTGAAATTCCTAAATTCGTCTTCTTGGTTTCTCGAGATGTCTTTAAAACTTGAATAAACCGACATAGTAATTTTGACCCACTGTACCACGTAGCGTGGGCAGGCCTCCTACTAGGTGGACCGACGATTTGGTAAAGATCGCGGGAAGAGCCATGCGCAGGACCGTGCACTGTGGAAAACCTTGGAGGAAGCCTTTGTCCAGCAGTGGACGTCATTTGGCTGAAACGAACAAACGAACGAACGTGTCTCTTTGACCTTGCTTAGTACAACTTTAACAAAATAATATGTTTGTTTATACTTCGTTTGTTTTTGTATAAAGAAAAAATTTGTTACGGGTATTTATCATCTATAAGTTGAATGGTCATCAATTACCGATAGTGTGATTGTCAGGAATTGCAAATCATTCTTGTTATTGCGTGAAAGAAAACTGATTTTCTGCTAAACAATCATTTATCTCGTCTTGAATAGATTCTTACCAGGACTGTTAATTTGTGGTGTAGAGTATGGTTAATTTGTAATGTAGATAAGTATTGTAGAGTATAGGTTAATACTCGTCTTAGATAAGCGTAGAGAAATACGTGTTTCGTAACGAGGAATGCTTCAATAGACAATTTGACACCATTCCCCAATAATTTGAATTCACAACTTTTCTAAAAGGACACTTTATTCTGGTGTTAAAAACTTAATTAATTTTAAATTACCTGTAAATTACGATTTTTGGTCGCATTGTAATTGAAAAAAGTAGTTTAATTGAGTTGACAAAATAGTGACGTCACTTGCTTGTTGTGCTATACAAAATCTATGGGAGAGTTTCGTTTTGACAGTTTTAAAAAGTACGTCAATTGATTGGTGGTGTCAAAATGTCTATTAGGTCGCTTAGGGCATAGATTAAGATAGTAAGTAGGAGGACCAGCTGCCATTCCGACAAACTCATCAAAACAATGATAGTATGGTAGTAATAGTGCCTGAGTAGTTTTGGAGACAAAAAGGACAATGAAAGTAATTATGGATAGCACCAAGTCCGTGAAAACTCTACTTTCCATCGCCAACGATGCAGTAGCTCGTTCATTGTGTATACTGAATACCTATATGAAATATGTAAAAAAAATATTTACTTAATTACTCAAGGTGGACAGATCACCTCATAAAGGTGGCGTTTGGATGCAAGATGCTGCCAACCAGCCAATCTGGAAATCATTTTGGGAGGCCTATATTCAGCAGTACATGTCCTCTGTAGCTATGTTAATTCAAAAAATCAAAATCAAAAATATTTTATTCAATTTAGACCACTAGTGGCACTTATGAACGTCAAAATACAGTAAACAAAAAGGTAGCCCTTAAGGGCACTTTACATGTCCCCTTAACATTTGAGACAAACATAATGGCAAGTGCTGAGAAGAAACGCTGGAACAAACTCAGTCACCACTAGTTACTTTAAAGCTTCAATTAATTTCGTTTCACCTCCGCGGTTTTCTTACACATGAACTAAATAAAATTCGTTCGTTCGTTTCAGCCAAATTAATGACGTCCACTGCTGGACAAAGGCCTCCCCCAAGGTTTTCCACAAATAAAATTACCACCTGTATTTTCGACCATACAAAAAGCAAACCAAGTAACTTAACAGGACCATTCGCGTATCGTAAACTGACTCTGGGCGGGCAGTTTAGACACATGGTGTTTTATTTTTATTGGGGGCCGTACGCGGCTTCAAAGGCCGATCCGTTAAAAAACCTTTTATTTACGTGAACTGTACAGGGTTGATATTCTATATGGAAAATTTTGCGAGCCGTCTATATTGATATAGGCTAAAAATAAAAGCTAGACACGCGTAGTAGAATGGAGTTAAAACTACCTTAGAAAAATAAAAGTATTTTTACTACTGAATTTAATAAAAAATAGACTTTCTGCGTCTTAATTAAATAGCTTTATTTTATTGAATTTTTTGTCATTTTTTCCAATGAACAACTATTTTTATCATTCTCACAAGGTCTCAATATTAACTGTCAGCAATCCCTAAAATATATTTTTAACTTACTAAGTAGGTTCTTAAAATTTTGTGTCACGATATCGACAACTCGAAGTAGCCTGGCAAGGGTAATCCAACAAATGTAAAAACCCAATTTTATCCCAAAAAAATTAGTTGCTACACTTCAAAATTGCACAGCTGCATTATTGGAAAATGTATCTAAAACCAAAAAGTATCTTACTTTAACAGACCTTACTGCTCAGTAAATGAACACCATAATCACCCCATCTTATCCCAATATCGCCATAATCAAAGCCAAGCTGAACCATTCCTGTCTAATCATCAATCGCACACTCGCATACATCTCCGTCGGATATTGCCGCAAGATTGCAGGCGTGATGCAACAGCTAACAGAAATATTACAGTCCTCAGCATGTATTTGTGTTGGAAAATAGCACGTATTACAAATGCGTAAGAGTGGCAGTTAGACGTGTTGAGGTTTGTGTAAACGCCAGTGAAACTGATTTCGCAGCGTGATACCGAAAACAAAAAACGATCGTTCTGATGGAATATCAGAGATACGCAAAATACACGTTGTATGTTCTACGTATAAGAAGTGAAGTTAATAGGTGTTAAGTTTTTCTGATTGAGAATCGAAGGGAGGGAGCGAAGACTCCAGAGAGTCAAGTCCCTGACCATCGGATCGACGCAACGATATTTGTGGAAGTCATCGTGATTTATGTGGTCCAATTATAAGACTATATCTTTATGGAAAAACACATTTTGCATAGGAGTGATAATTATGAAACTTCATTCCTAAGCTATTATGGAATAAATGAAAAGTTTTTATTCGGAAAATAGGCTGAATAACATTGCACCACCGTACTTTGACGGTGACTATAACAATAACCGGTATTTTGTTGTATAGAGTTTGACAAACTTTTGAATTTTGTTAAAATGGTGGTGGTAAAGGGAAACACTGGACGTAGGCCGCTACAAACCGATCAACATGGAATACATTGGGGGAGGCCTATGTTCAGCAGTGGACGTCCGTGGCTGAAATGATGATGATGATGATGATGAAAATGGTGCAACCCAGTGATTGACTAAAATACACGCAAAGTCGCGGGTAAACCTAGTTCAAAATATCCTCCTCAATCCTCTATCGCTGTTCACAGGCTGGACGGGAGGTGCGAGGTTCACTCACGCGTACAAAGTCAATCGCTCGCCTAAATTGATCGAGCCCCATTGTCTAAGGATTCAATAGGCTGAGATTGGCGAAGATTTACAGGGCGTTGTAACAATTTATTTGATCATTTACTGCTTAGGTATGATGATAGAGCTTGCTCAACTCTGGTATCGTTTATTATACAGGGTGGAAACGATACTAAGTGATCTCACTCGATTATTTCTAAACTATACAAGATATCAAAAAACTAGTTACTGATCCTGAAAGTAGATTTTCGGATAGATCCCGTTTATTCTGTAACCTATTACTGATATCGTTTGAAAGAGCTCGTGAAGCGCTTTCAGGATCAGTAATCAGTTTTTCGATATCTTGTATAGTTTAGAAATCATCGAGTGAGATCACTTATCGTTTCCACCCTGTAGAGTGGTGGAACCCAAAGCGGCTGTTAAACGTTCCTTGTAAACAAAGGTCATCCACTGCTCCTGGACTCTACATTGGACTAAGGCCTCACCAACGACCGGTCCTAAGTGCCTTTTGCATGCAGATATCAGCTTCAACCACACCAACGTGTGCAGATTGCCATCGCTGGCGCGATCACGGCGTGATCATAGGCCGTTCGGACTGTCATGGGTCGCGCGACCTGTCATTTTCCTATGATGGCGCCGGCGCGATGGCGATCTGTCAATTTCTAGGTTTACCTTTAAGTTAATTTTCCTCAGAAAGGAGCCCTTGACAGTGCTCTAACGCCAACTTATTACTCAATTACCCGTTTTATTATGAAAATAGTTACTGTTCTAAAACAGGAGTACTTGGAACGAACAGTTTCACTTTAATTTAGAATTTATGATATTAGTTTGGAAGCTCTTCTAAGTTATCTGAGTGGGAGTTAGCAAAAGTTGTGCTTCGTAATTATGAAGCACATTTGTTTATTAAGTGGAAACCATTATAAGGCTGCTTACACACTACGAGTATGTTTTGCTCTGAAGTTACATGTACACTTTAATTCGGACCTTTCAAAGCGAGAGTGAATAGACACTTAGAGATGTACCATCCTAGACTGCATCTCACTTAACATCAAGTGCGATTGCGGTCAAATACCTGCCTTGTTAAGCATACAAAAAAGTTTTAGCATAATGTTGTAAAACTGGGACACATTTTATAGTTGTAATAAAAACAACAGTGTAACAAAAATGACTAGTCTACTGCGCTTGCACTTTTTATGGAACAAACACACGCTGTGTTCAATTGATGAAAAAGAACTATTTTTTTTAATTTCTGTTTTATTTTAATATACTAGTAAAACTGGCATTATAAATTAAATTGAGAGAAGCTAACAATAACTTTTTAATTTCATGTGTTTTTATTCAGTACTGGCCCATATTATTATCTTGTAGCATTTCGTTGACAAGAATGTAACGCCTTACTAAAAGACAAAGCCTGTATTTGTTTCATTCATACCAACCATAGTTTGTTACAGACAAGTTAGTTTGTCAACTATTTCAATTTCACACTGCCAAATAAAGGAGATCAAAGGTGATGTCAACAACTAACTACATTTCAGATGAATAATTAGGTATAGTTTGTACGCTTTACGTGGTAAAATACGTTGAACAACAAGTCCCAATGAGATATTGTTTACAAGACGTATTCTTTCTCTCTAATTTATAGGCTACAGTGGGTTAATATTTTAAAATAAACTAGCAGCCGCCCGCGACTTCGTACGCGTGGATCACGTTTTACCCGTCTTCATCTATCTTACGCGGTTTAGATTTTTTCATACAAATGTTTTTTCCCGCTAACTCCCGTTCCCGTAGGAATTTTGCAATATCCTGTTGTAACTAAGCTTTAAGTTTACTAAGGTACATGCATGCCAAATTTCAAGCGTCTAACTTAAGCGGTTTAGATTTTTCATACAAAAGTTTTCCCGTGGAAATTTCGGGAATTCCTTTCTTAGTGCACCTCTACGGTACCTAAGCTACGTCCCTTCCAAATTTCAAGTGCCTGCGTTTAGCCGTTTACACTGTGCGTTAATATGTCAGTCGGTTTCTGCTTTTATATATTTAGATATATCAGTGCATGATCGTTTCATTTACAACTACTACTTCGACTGAACATATTTTGTTCTCAAATTATTCTTTCTCTGTGGGTCTCGCAATCTGTCTCCAGGAGGGTTTTAGGGATTTTTTTAACTAAATCTGTACAGGAGTGAAAGCGAAAAAGGTAACGGACATACAGAGTTTTTTTCGCATTTATTTATTTATTTAATCATTTATTTGCAATAACAGTCACGCCGCACTCACTAAATAACTCTAACGGTAACCCCGTTAGAGTGTTAGAGCTATCAGTGTGGATTTGACTAGCTCAAATACTGCCTTATCCTGTTCACAAAAAGTTTTGTAACTAAATAAAAGACACAATAACCTAGACATTTATTTATAAATAACACGCAGATGCTCAATTGTTTTCATCTGTGTCGCAAAGTTCGTTAAGTGGGGCTAAGTAGGGCGTGAAATCGATCGCGGCGGTAAACCAATTGAGGGACAAACCGACCCCCGGTTGCGGTAGGGTTGGGAATAAGAGGTGACGGTTAGGATAAGGGTTTGCTTAGGATTTGTGCGTTTATTCCACTGTGTTATGAAAAGATTTTTTGTTTTTACAATTTGATCTGGGGATTTTTTAACACTGTCGCTCTAACGGGGCTAAGAAAGAAGCGATTTCGATCGCGCGGCGCTCGCGGTGGTTGACCAATTGAGGGACAAACCGACCCCCGGTTGCGGTAGGGTTGGGAATAAGAGGTGACGGTTAGGATAAGGGTTTGTTTAGGATTTATGCGTTTATTCCACTGTTTTAGGCTGGTTTTAGAGTCACGCTGACAGCCGAAATGTATGAAGCGTCGGCGCCGAGCGCTCAGCGTCACTCAGGAACGTTCCCTTCAATTACATACATATTGATCTGTCAGCGCCGACGATCAGCGAGCGTCAGCGTGACTTATGGACAGACTTTTTGTATTTACAACTGGTTCTGGTGATTTTTTAACACTCTGTCGCTCTAACGGGATTAAGAAAGAAGCGAAATCGATAGCGCGGCGCTTGCGGCGGTAAACCAAATTGAGGGACAAACCGACCCCCTTGCAGTAGGGTTGGGAATAAGAGGTGACGGTTAGGATAAGGGTTTGCTTAGGATTAATGCTTTTATTCCACTGTTTTATGAAGAGATTTTTTGTTTTTACAAAACTGGATCTGGTGTTTTTTTAACTTTTCCGCTCTAACGGGGCTAAGAAAGAAGCGATTTCGATCGCGCGATGCTCGCGGCGGTAAACCAATTGAGGGACAAACCGACCCCCGGTTGCGGTAGGGTTGGGAATAAGAGGTGACGGTTAGGATAAAGGTTTGCTCAGGATTTATGCGTCGATTCCACTGTTTTATAAAGAGATTTTTTGTTTTTACAACTGGATCTGGTAATTTTTTAACTTCTCTAACGGGGCTAAGAAAGAAGCGGGCCGGTAAACCAACTGAGGGACAACCCCGGTCTACGACCCCCAGTTGCGGTAGGGTTGGGAATAAGAGGTGACGGTTAGATAAGGGTTTGTTTGGGATTTTCAACTTTTCTTTCTCTGCCTTACGTGACAGATTTTTGTTTTATCAACTCGGGCTTATTCCCCTTTTTTGACACTAACATTTTAAACGCAATCGTTGGGTTGTAAAAACAATCATCATCATCATAATTTCAGACATAGGACGTCCACTGCCGAACATAGGCCTCCCCCAATGATTTCCACAAAGGTCGGTTGGTAGCCGCCTGCATCTAGCGCCTTTTTGCTACCTTTATGAATCGGTCCACCTTGTGGGTGGACGTCCTACGCTACGCTTTCCGGTACGTGGCCTCGACTCCAGAACCTTTCTGCTCTATCGGCCGTCAGTTCTGCGTACTATGTGTCCTGCCTATTGCCAATAAAGTGTTAAATGTTAAAAACTTTGTTTTCAAAAATCAATTTACCTTTCGTTCAACTTAAAACCTGGGAGATATTATGGTCTGTACTAGTAGGGGAGACCGAGGAGAATTGTAACAAAGCCGATTTCTCTGCACCTAATGTCAGTTAGCGAATTGACAATTTCACGCAAACTGGAGTGTTGAAGTAGCAATAAATTCGGGATGTTAGTATCTCAATAAACTGTCATAATCATGATCTTTATAACAACTCACCTCTGTTGCAACTCTCCTCTGTCTCCCCTACATACGATAAAGTTGATGAGTTTAAAAATTCTGAGTAGTAGTCGTTTACCATGAACTCAGCTGCAAACGATGCATAGTACCCTACGTAGAAATGTTTTCGAGATTAGTAGAGCGTAAAATCGACCAGTCAGTGATTTTGGTCGATCAATTTGTGAGCCAAACCCTTCAGTGGTTACGGTACAAATCGGAAGCAGGGAGGGTGTTGTAAGGGTCTTCATGATTAATGTATTATTAATGCTCTAGTTTTCTTGGAGGAACGTCAAGGTATTATGATAAATTTCAGTAGATACTTTTTATAAGATTTTAAACTTGATTCATTTTAAACTCATATAAAAATGACGCGTTGAGACCCGTGTTTATCTATTTTAGACACTTTTTCAGTTTGAGTGTCTCACCTAGGGCGGACCCTAGGTTTTTAAGCCCAGTTTTTTCAAAGATTTCGGGTAGGCATAAGGCATGCATTATTTTGTTTGTTATCTACTGTTTTCATTTGTATTACAGCGTTCATTTAGCTCACAAAATGTAGACATTAGTCTCAATTTTTCACATCACACACGATTGAATATCTAAATCAAGCGTCATTTCTCCGCGCCCATCATATTTCAGTCTATTCTCACGCAGCTTAAATTCAGTTTGAGTGAACGTAACGTGGATATATGGCTCGTTATTTTTTATGGCAAATCGACATTTATCACTTTCGGCTAACACTCCCGCTTCTATTTTCCCATTTTTTGAACACACACAATTTTGATAAATCGACGTCCTCGCTTGTCCCGTATTAATATACGTATAGTTTATTTCTCGAATCAGTGGGTTGTAAAACCGATTTCAGCTCGAAAAATTGGGACGCAGGTGTGCTCAACATATACGAAAGTTTTACCGGTGGAATAAATTTCCGAGTGTTGTATAAATTAATGTTGTCGATTTTTCACCGGTTTATACGTATTTGTTTTGCGGAGCGCTATTGAGCTCCCGAAAGCAGTGGCGAAACCGATCGGTGGGAGTGGGTTTTATAATAAACCGATTTTTTACGCTCTTTTGTTCTCGTGTGTTATTAAATGATCGGAACAAATAGGCTTTCGATGGATTTATGAATGTGGTATATTTTTTAATGGTTTGGCAAACGGCTATTTTGCAGCGTTTATTTGAATGTTTTCAAGTTTTATTATTTTTCACTAGAGTCACACAGGTCAGGAGAAAGTTTTAAATAAGATCGAAGACAGAAGACAGACAGTTGATAGCGATTCCATTCACCAAAAGAAAAAGGAACATAATTAGGTATATTAATTTCAATCTCACCTGAAAACAAAGAGAAAGAGAGAAAATATCCTCACTTGACTTAAGTTCAATTTGAAACAAATAACAATAAGGTAACAGGACAGTAACAGGACTGTAAACCTGTTTTCTTTTAAGAAAAGAGGACAAAATATATTTCGTTTCAATTAACAGAAGAACATACGACTATGCCCGAAATGTCTTTCCAGCCTTAGGCAACAGTAAAACAGGTACAATTTTTATTTTATGACCTCTTGGACTTCTACTTTGTCTGCCTCATTTTACTTTGCAATGCAGGCCAATTTCCAACTTCATTTTAGACTCTAAACCTTCGAAATAAGGACTGTAGTGGCTCAAGTGATAGAAATTCAAAAACTTGTATCTCGGTTTATTACCTCATCACGGAAAATCTATTGGGTCTAATAGGGCTACAGTCCTCTGAAAATGGATTGCTAAGTCCTTGGGAATAGGGCTTAATTATTATACTGTGAATATTATTTCAAACTAATTTTGTTTAGATTAATATTCAATTTACAGGTTCGCACTGGTAATACAGTTTTAGTAACGATCTTTTAATGATCAATGGTGATATCTTCACTACATAGTATAAAAAAGTCACTTTCCGCTGTCTATCCCTATATATGCTTAGATCTTTAGAACTACGCAACGAATTTTGATGCGGATTTTGATTTTTAAATAGATAGAGCGACTCAAGAGGAAGGTTTATGGGTATAAAACACGCCTATTATACAAGAGAAAAGCCGGGAAATTCCATTGCAACCGTGCGAAGTCGGGTCGGGCCGCTAGTTGGTAATTAGTTTCACAGTTTCAGTTTTCTGGTAAACTGGCATAACAAACCAGAACCGATGGTCTAATACAAGCTACATACTCGTAATACCGGCGAATTCTGCTAGATATAGGTATTATCTCCACCCAACATGTGACCTCAACCCACCCAATATCTATAGGTAGGCAGGTATCAAGGACTCTCCATAACAGGCCCTAAGACGCGAGTAAAAATGCCTTCTAAAAACTTATATTTTTCTCAAGTCTCATAGATAAGACAGCTTTAATCAATAACGATGATTTATTACCTTCATCGCATTCACCAAATATGAAATGGCTGTTTAATCCCTGCATATCAGCGATAAGGCGCATCAAATTTTTTACTTTAATATGCGAAGGCTCTTGAGGAAAATGCTGGGCGGCCATTTTGCATGGCGTTTTTGAAATGTGCTGGCTCAAACTTGTGCAGTGGCACGGGAAACATTTTCTCTCTTGGTGAACCGATGATTTATACCATGGTGAGGGACTCATACTAGTATCTGTTTGCGGCTTTGTCTGGGTTTTAACTATCATTGAAAGTTATGATTTACAGATTGTCAGTAATACAAAAACAGAAAAAAGTCTAATTTTTTATAAGAACATAGTGCCGTGGAACCCCTAAACGTCTCTTAATACAAGAGCTGACAAGAAAAAGCGCCGCAACTGAAATTCGTCACACATAATCATCTTTCTATAAATCAGACTTATCTCAACAGATAGACAAAGTTTCATAAATATTACTGTGTTAGCCTTTTTGCTTAAAAATACTCTCTACATTTCTAAAAATATTCCAACCGAAAGCCACTGTGAGACCTCTAGGTAAAATTACAAGATCTAAAATCCCCGGTAAGCCGCACACTTGACCGGACTGGCTGAGGGAGATCCGGACAATATCCGAGCGCCATGCAAAACCGGAGTCCGGGTCGCGACCCCACCCGGAACTGAACAGTGAACGCGTAGTTAATTGTATTCATTCGCTGTGGTGGCTGCAGACCCTTCTAATATGAATATATTTTTATTGTGGTTTGACCGCTGAAATTAATTTGAACTTGAAACGTAATATGTACTTTTTTGGGGACCTGAAAATCTATACTAATATTATAAACGCGAAAGTAACTCTGTCTGTCTCACTTTCACGCCTAAACCACTGAACCGATTTTGAAGAAATTTTGCATAGAGATAGTTTGAGTCCCGAGAAAGGACATAGGATAGTATGTCCCAGTTTTTGAAACAGGGACGCGCGTGATAAAGTTTTTCTGTGACAGACAAAATTGAACGCGGGCGAAGCCGCGGGCGGAAAGCTAGTATTTCTATAAGTAGACAGTTCTATGGCTGAAATGATGATACTAGGCTGCTGAACATAGGCCTCTCGCTTTGATTTCCAGATTGACCAGTTTTTAGCGGCCTGTATGCAGCGCCTTCCTGCTACCTTTATGAGGCTGTCTGTCCTTGTGTCACCTTGAGGGTGAACGTCCTACGCTGCTTTTGTTAGTAGCCTCCACTCCATTTAGTATAAGATAATGATAAAAAAGTATGAATATCAAAACTATTTATTTCAATTGCCCCCCATTAATGTATTCCAGTGCGTAGCCTTCAGACTCTGTAACAGTCTGTCAAGGCCGTTGGCCACTAATCCCACATTAGGATAAAATCTTTTGTTCGGTTACAAAACTTAAACGATTCACGGAACTCGGAGAAGAAACGAACCGTAAACGAATCGTTATTTGCGCAACGATTAAATTTTTTGATCAGTGACTTCTACCTTTTGCTATTCTTTTCCAACTAATAAGTTTTGCTCTCTAGTCGGTTAGAAATTATGACCCAAATCCTTAAACGACGATTTTTATGGGACGTCAGTATATGTTTAATTATGACGGACACTCATTAACCAAACAGTTTAGCAGTAAACATAACCTCTGGAATGAATATAGGGCTTAGCCAACAGTTTGTTCAAAGGGTTTTAGTAAAATTGTTCTCCCTCCGCAAAAGTTTTCTAGATTAAGTATCAGGTCAAATTCATAAACAGTGCAAATTAAAGTCCGAACAATGTCTACGGCCACATAAAATTATTTTACAAGTATATCATTTAACAAAAAGTGCTTAAAACATTCGTTAATCTTATATTTAATCTCATAAATCACTTTTTGAAGAGCGGATGCTGAAAAATAAAAAGAAAAACGAAGATTATGCATTTTAAAATAAGTGATGAATAGAAAAGCTCGGAGGAGCTTTGCAGCGTTAAAAATGTTTTAGCACAAAATGTTGCTTTGTATTGTTGAAAATAAATCATTTTCGAAATCCTAACGGTTTGGACGTCTTGGGCTTGATTCCCAGATGGGTCTTGTCCGAAAAGTTATGTTGTATTTTGGAAGGTCACGTTGACTATTTAGAGTTTTAGTCTATTATGTGAAGACTGAACCCTTGCCTGACTAGTTGATTGGGTATCAATCAAACCCAAACAACTTTAGCTGAAGTCCCAAATTACAGAAGACTAATTTATTAAGATTTCAGAAGTTACTACAAATCAGAGAACAAGACTTTACTAAGGCTGAGTTGCAGCACCTAACTTTGACCGTGACTATAACGATAACCGGTGGTTTTTTATGGAGTTTGACAGACTTTTGACGTATGTTAAACTCAAAGTAAGATGGTGCAATCCAGCCTTAGCCTTCATTTACACACTGCATAGCTTATTGCCAAAACTACTGAATGATTTCTTCTGATTCTTAAGACATCACAAACAATAAAATAAAAACATAGCATAAAAAACATCAGAAAATCACAGCTTATAACATAACAAAATACAGACGAGCTAAAACATGTTCTAAGCCTAGGCGCAGACCATCGATTTTTCGTCGGCCGATAGTTTAGTCGGGCAGTTGATCAGTATGGGCATTTATGGAAGTGCGCACATTACATCGATTTGATTTGGCCGATTCTTCATACAATTTAAAATCGGGCATAACTATCGGTCAACTAAAAATCGGTGGTCTGCGCCTTATCTAAAGCTAGTAAAAAATATAGTGACAGTAAATTACACAAGGCTAGCTATTACACTAGATGGTCGGGCCAAAGTAAACGATGTGACACGTCCTTAAGAAAACTGAAACGGTATAGCGGGTGACGAAGGCCCTTTATAAAATTAATTTGACGGTAGACGAGGCAATCTCCCGAGGAATCTCCATATAAAATTTTCTGACTGAATTTCATGTTTGGGCAAATTAAAAATGCCGACAAATTTTTTGCTTCTTATTTATGCATTTTAGATTGCCTTTTCTTCTTCCGAAAGCTTTTTAGATAACAGTTTTGGAAATTTATGTATTTTTCTTTCCTCAGAGCATAAAGTCAGTTTTTTGTAATTTCGTAAAGCTAACTTAATTAATTCTGATATTATTTCATTCAATAAGGTCCCAATCAACTATTTCTAAAAGTAATTAATGTCTCAAGTAGCTTTCTATTTAATTTTGTACGGACGAAATAAATCATAATAATATCTAGCTTAACACAGAACATCTTACCTAGAACGTTGTAATACAAGTTATTTTGAAACAAAAATGTACAGTCCAATGTGCTGTCGACTCTACAAACCAAAATCTAAAGCAAAACTATCACACTTCAACAGTTATAAGACACACTCACACAGTCAGCGTTCACAAAGTGCACTCGTATTTCCTCCATCAATCAGCATTCTTCAGACCAAAGCTAAATTAACCAGCTTAAGTGCTCCCCCAGACAAAGGCTGTTTTCAAAGCATGTGTGACGCTATCTAAGTATGAGTAACGAGCTTTCTAGCTTTTCCGCAAAGAGCTTTTTTAAAAGGAAGTGTTTGGTCGTTTGGGCTTTGATTGCGGATTTAGTTTTGATGTTTTTGTTACTTAATACAATGACTATTAACATTATCAATAAGCACTCAACCAACATACCAAGTTCGCCAGCAACCCAGCGTATTGGTGTCGGCGGCTTTATTTAAAATAATCATGTTGACGACTTGTACTTTCCATAACTTTTGACGACATTTCAAAAACTGACGACTCATGTTTGGTGTGTAAACTACAAAAGAAAGACAAGACTTATAAAATTCAAATGACTGATTTTATCAATCAAACAACGTTAAACTTTGTCTATTTATCTAAATAAACCATCGTACCTTCTTGGTCTGTAGTGACATTAAACAAAGAAATGATTTATGGTCCCGTATCGATTTGAAAGCGTATTCATTAGAGGGTATTCATAAACATTTTGGTCCGTTTCATGAGTCTTTTATTCCACAAAGTAAGTAGTAAGATAAGTTTTAAATAGAGTATTTACTGATGAGATATACTCGTACATAACTACATTTTTTTATTCGTGAAGCATAGGTGACATTGTTACAGTGGTATCACTATTACTAAAAATGAAACTTTGTTACAACACAATATCTTCCATTAAGTTTTCCTTTAAATCCAACCTACCGTTTCTAGGAATCCCGAAATTTCCAAAAAAATCAGCAACGTTGACCGTAGCGCCGTCAGCTTACAAAGTGATTTCATTTTGTTTTTTGTCGCCCATGTCGAGTTTGAGCGTCAAAGTCGTGTCAGCTTTTTCAGGCCTTCTCTTTCTAATTCCGAAATGACATTGCTTAAATCTGTTGAAGAGATTCATGTTAGTAAAATAAAAAGAAAACTGTCACAGCTTTATACTTAAGGCATTAAATTGTAGTCGTGTGGAATAAATTCTCATAGTCATTTTGAAATTTTTGCGGACGATAATTTAATTTTTTTAGGTACAGAGACAATTTAAACTTTTTAAACTGCTTAAATAACTTGGAAATAACCAAAAGCAAATATACCTAGAGTTGGTTCTTTTTCGTTCAGAAGAAATACCTACCTCATATTTTAAGCGGTTTGGCAAGAAAAATACGGTTGCTTGCCAAATTAGGCTGCGGAAATATGAAAATTTTGTTGCGGGAAGGACTAAATTAACATGAAAACATATTTATTTTTTATGCGGAGGTCCGACGAAACTTATCAATTGAATACAAGCCAAAAATATAGGTAAATTTACCTAACATTGGACTGAAATAGTATGTACCTTTTCCATACTTTTATTTACCATTTTTTTTATTATTATTTATTTTTATTTATCATTTTTAACTTTTTTCTATACCATTTCATGTGCCTTTCTCTGGACCAACTGTCACACTTTCGTTTTTCGTTTTATTTCGTTTACAAGGTTTCTTTAGTTTATAAGTAGATTGGAGCCTCCATTTAAGCAAAAAATGCCTGTGTTTGGAGACACTTAATGAATTGGTTTATTTTCTTGAACATTCCGTGAAAATATGAAACTAGCTTTTGCTTCACCCGCGTTAAATTTAGTTTGTCACATATCGTCATAAATTATAGCCTATATGTTAATCTGGGTTATAAATAATAATACTGTAAAGTTTCATCAAAATCCGATCAGTAGTTTTTGCGTGAAAGAGTAACAAACATCCAGACATCCAAACTTTCGCATTTATAATATTTGTAGGATTTGTTCACATTATTCATCAAAAAGTAAAACCGATACAAGTAGATAATTGAATTTCAGTTAGGTACAGAACTGAAGTGTCACTTTATTGTTACACCTAATAAGGTAAGCCAAAGCAACATAATACTTTTAAGAGAAGACTTATTTTGATATTTTCAGTGCCAGCAACTAAACTGCATTTTTATTTAAAAAAATAAAGCAGCAAAAAGTATTTCAGCAGAAAAAAACAATATCAAGGAAAAACAAACGCCATCGCAGGTGCGCCGGCGGCATCTACCGGCAATTACTGAACCGGCGGTTAATGGCCGCCTTAATTAAACACTAAATTGATCTTAAAAATATTCCGACGCAGATTCAGCTGTTAAATTGTTGCGGAAAACCCGGGGGAGTTTACGCTTTGCCGTCTGGTAGAATTTTTATGGATTAATTTAGGGCTTTTGACGATACGCTAGACTTTTTTTGGTGGTAATTGATGTTGAGGCCTAAATTAAATTAATTAAAAATTGTTTAAACCAGTGTTTTTCAACCTGTGGTTCAATATTTTTTCGTACCAGGAGGGTCGCGTCATGAAAAAGGTTGAAAAACACTGGTTTAAACCATGTTCAACATTCTGTTTACGGGAAATTGACTAGAAGGAGTTCGTTTCAGGTATCAAGTTAGTCTTATGTAATTTACTTTCGCCCGTATTCACAAACGATGCTTGCTTAAGTGAAACAGCAAATTGCACGCACAGAGTTCTGTGATTGGTTCGTGTGTCACCCTGTGCGTCCACGCGCACTGTGAGACCTCATAGTAATGTTTGTGAATACGGGCGTGTACCTATGTCATGTACGGTCTTGCAAAGGCACGAGTGACCTATGAAAGAGACCTTTGTTGAAGAGCCTACAGATATGAAAATTCAATGATGATTTCAGTAAGTGACAAATTCTCGATTTATCCATACAAATAAAAATGAATTCCTGTTCGTTAGTCTCGCTAAAACTCGAGAATGGCTAGACGGATTAGGATGATTTTGGTATTGAAATGATTGTTGTAGTCCAAGGAAAGTTTAACGGTGAGAAAGCATATTATGGGAAAAATTATGATTTGATTTCCAGTCGTACAAAGTCGCGGGCACAGCTAGATAGCTGAAAGAGATAGAAGCAGTTGAAATTTAATTAATGTTAACAAACAAATCCCTTTATACCTACACTTTACATACGTGTTTCTGCATTAAGTGTGTGTAAATGTCACGTATCTGAAGTGTATATCGCTGAGCTAAATGTGGAAAATTTATTATATTTGCGTTTAGATTAATAACTTAGATAAATAAATCACGTTTATTTTATACAAAGCGTTGATAGGTACGTTTCTGTAAAACGACAAAATGTATGTATATTCATTTTCAAACTTAACTTTCATTGGTTGGGTTTTTACTGACGGTCAAGCTGTAGATCCTGACTGCACAGGAGTTGCAGTGGTGGGAAAAAGAGGTGGGATTTATTTTAAGGATGTGAAACGTCTGATATTCCCTCTAATGTTCTCACAGACGTCTGTTTGTGTGTCTATCACGCATTGAGCTATCGTGAATCAAAAATGTAACTTATTGAACTGAAATACATAAAAACAAGAAAGAAACAAAAGTACACATTCGTTACGAGCGAGTTACTTTCAGACTGAAACTGAAATCTTATTTATAAGATTACTGGAGTTTTAGAATGTTCGTAAAACGGCTTACAAACTAAAAATATTCTTCCATTTTCAGCACATTAAACTATACATTTTTGTTACAATATCGCTCGTATTACAACTGAATAAGATTCTACTGTTAGCTTAATGTGCCGTCGTCTGCACCTGTAAATAAGATGTTTATCTGTTTATCCATTCAGTGAACATCGGATTTTATATTTTCCTCAAGAAAATATCTCCGAAGACGTATCCAAAACAAAGATTAACAACTTACAAAAATTACTTGGAAAATTTTCCGAGTTTCCGACCTTCAAACTTTGCTGATAATAATGAACAAATTAAAACACTTTATGGAATTTTATGAGAATGGAGCTCGTTATTTAAGAGTTCGCTTAATTTGGATCTTAAATTAATTTAACGACATTTTTAATTATTGTCTTCTTTTAAAACACATCAAAACCGATTTTTTAGGTCATGGCAGAAAGTTTTATGAGTTTGTGAACATGCTATTTTGGGGTTGATCCAATTTGTTTTGAAATAAAATAAGATGGTTGCTGGATTTTGAATCTAGGAATAGCTATGCAGCAAAAAATAAAATAAAAGATATTACATAAATTATGTTTTAATTATGGATATTATAGTCATTCAACCATAGCACGTAAACCTAGTCATAAGACTTAATCTCTTGTCTCCACTTAAGTGGATTATACGACGGTACAGTCTACAGACTTCAGACTATACATTTTTATTGCAAAATCGCCTCTATCACGACTACATACGTACACAGTATTTAGCTTGACTGTACTAACTTGATCCAAGCGTTTAACCGCTTACCTGTATTTTACACAGCGCCGCTTCTCCTTACATTTTCTAATTACGTCAGACCCGACTGGACTTTGTGGACGAAGCGAGAAAAAAGGCAAAAATCAACACACTCCAAGCTAATTCCACTTGTACTGCCCAATATTAAGGTCGAGAACGACTTAACTACGCCTCCGTCACATGGAAGGCCTTATCTCATTTTGCGTTTAAAATTTTCACGCTCCAGTAATTTTGGTGAACTTTAAATGAGGTTATAACATTCATGACGTCATAAACACGACTGGTCTGCAACATTTAGTAGGTGTTTTTGTAAGTTGAATAAATTCCTACAAAATGTTGATGAAATTAAGTATTGTGTGCTATACAATTTCCTTATGTGGTGTTTCAAAAACACACTCACAAAAACGTCAGTATTGTGACACTTTTTATGATGGACTTCATGCATTCAATTTGATTGACTGATACGCCAATTGAATTCAACCAAACCAATCGTTAGCGGTCTTTGTCAATATCCGTATACCAATACCTACGGATATTTTTGATAAAAATTGTATTTTGAAAATTATAAATAACTTGAAAAAATCGAACTGCCTAATTAGTTGCCTAATTTCAAATTAGTTTGAGATGCGACTCTTAACGCTAAAAATTTAATAAAAATTGTATTTGTCACTGTAAACGGAAATTGAAAACCATTAATCTGAATAAAACTATCACTCTTTCATATTAACCGCAGAAGTGCTTATGATATTCATTAAATTTTATAGACCTTTTTTTTTTTTCAACCAATGCCAACTATCTTTTTCAGGTCATCGGTGCATCAGGCAGATCGGCGTTATGCTACGTTTGTGGAGACTTGTTCTTGACTCGAGATTCCGTTTCATTCAACTTTCGTCGATTCACCGACTAATATCAGTCAGATACGATATAGAGAAGTGAAGATCCCTCAAGTGTAGTGAACCAGACCTGTATACACACGGCGGGCAATATTCACCGATCCAATGGATTCAAACCGACCCGGAAGCGTTAGAGTGACTAACCTCTGCATTCACCTCAATAAGGCCTTGTTCCCACGGTGACATCCCGTTCCCGTTTTTTGCAAGAACTGTTTTCTGCTGGGTCACATTTCATCATCATAATCTCAGCCATAGGCCTGCTCCAATGCAAAATGCAAAAAGCGTACTAGGTACTGGAAAACGCAGCGTGGGACGTCCACCCACAAGATAGACCAACCTCATCGTAAAGGTAGCAGGAAGGCGCTGGACGTAGGCCGCTACCAACCGGGCAACATGAAAAGCATTGGATCACGTTTAGTAGTAACTATCGTATTTGTTTCTTGGTTTCAGCCAAATGACGTCCACTGCTGGACAAAGGCCTCCCCCAAGGATTTCCATAACGACCGGTCCTGTGCTGCCCGCATCCAGGTTCTTCCAGCGAACTTCACCAGATCGTCGACCCACCTAGTGGGGGACCTGCCCAAGCTACGTATACGTGCTAGGGGTTCGTACATAGGTTTTTTAATATTATCGTTCAAACGAGCATCCCGTTCCCGCAAAAAAATCGAATTTGTTCGAATTTGTAAAATTTCTAATTTCAAACACACATGACGTGTCTTTCACTCACACATCCAGTAATATATAATCCCGCAAAACTGTTCGCACGTCAGTCCAGTTCGATCCTGCAAAACTGGATGCCGTGGGAATGAGTCATTAGTTAATGGGTTGTACCATCTTACTTAAACTTTGACAAACATCAAAAATCTATCAAACTCCAAAAACACCAGTTATTCGTTATCGTTACGGTTAAAGTTAGGTGGTGCAACTCAGCCTTAACTAACCTCTGCATTTACCCAAATAATAGCTGGCCAGGTTCATTTCCCGATGGCTGACTCGGAACATTTTCGCAAACGAATTTCCGGTCCCCTCCATCAGACTAACGAATCGTCGGATGCTGCACCGTGACGATTTGAGTTAGTTTTTATGTCAAGGTTGGCAGTTACTGCTTTAAAACTAACGTCAAGTAGTCACGATTGAATCTAGCGCCCGTATTTACAAACATTACTATGAGGTCTCACAGTGCGCGTGGACGCACAGGCAGACGAACCAATCACAAACCTCTATTCAACGCTGTGAGTTTGATTTGCTGCTTCACTTAAGCAAGCATCGTTTGTGAATACGGGCGTAAGACATTTAGGCAAGCTCTATCAAGATAGCTCCAACCGATTAAAGATTTGATTGCGAGCCAACCCATTTTGTGTAGTCGAACTTGCTCTCTACAATTTCACTTCTGGATTACTTTTACTTTAAAATAGTTTTAACTCCGAAGAAAGTCAAATTATGTATTAAATCCTAAATAAATATCGGGTTCCTTTACCGACTGCCAAGATTGAAATTTAAGACCTGATTTAAAGACCTTTAAAAGTTACTTCAATGTCATGAAGGCTGTTGATAGACATAAATAAGCTACATAGCTTAAAAAGTATTTTTATTTAAGAGCTTCTTATTGATCACAGTCTGACGCGTGCCATTTTCAGTTACAAGTCTTTAAATTAGGGCTGTCATTTGCCACTCTGATGTAAGAAGACATACTTAACGTAAATATTTTAGGTGTTATCTATATATATAAAAATGAAACCCGTTTCGCGTTGTCACGGCATCACGTGTGAACGGCTGAACCGATTTCGATAATTCTTTTTTTTAAATGTTTGTGGAAGTCCAAGGATGGTTCTTACGGAAAAAAATATTAAGAAAATCTCTACGCTAAGGCGGTACGAAGTTCGCCGGGTCAGCTAGTTTTAAATAAAAGGATAGGCAGTTCTTCACTCATCATACAAATTGAACTCCAACCAAAGAATCTTTGTGACCATATTAAAACTCATAGAAAATAATTGATTTTGTACACTCCTGTACGTACAGTGTACACTATATACAACTTACTTGTCATAAGACGCATTGAATCATGTCTATGGGTATCTGAAAAATATTTTCATTTTCATTTTCGCACTATCATGATATTTTCAGTTGCAATCGTGACGACAAACTCTTTCAGTGTGTAACACTAAGGGTGGGTTGCACCATCTTACTTTAACTTTGACAAACGTCAAAAATCTGTCGAACTACATACAAAAAACACCGGTTATCGTCATAGTTACCGTTAAAGTTAGGTGGTGCAACTCAGCCTAAATAATATTAGAAATTATATCAGGTGTAATAATATTTGTAGATATTGATTATTTAAATTTATAGATGTGATATCAATAAGAAAATAACGTAAACGGGTTGCGTGACAACCCTAGGAACTATCCAGATTCCACAGAAGATGGGGTCACCTATCGATAATTGATCACAGTGAGAGACGCGAGAAGGGCGTAGGGCGGATCAGTGACGTCACATCTGCGCTTCCGGGAGATAGATGGCGTCATGATGACTAATTGATTCGAGAACCTCTTTTTTAGGCACTCGTGACAAAAACTATCGCCCTAGTTTGAAAACTTTACCTAAGATAAAAGTCTACAACTATGTTACAGGAGTAGCTAGAGCCATATTGATGTATTTAAATAAAAATAGTTTAAATTTAGCAGACGCAGTTTTATTGCAGATATTACCACAGAGAACAAGATGGCGACATAGAGCGATTTGTCTATTAACTAGAGACGTAACTACATACTAGTGTAGGATCTGCTGAATCGGTAAATAGGGTTCAATATTAATAAATACAAGACATACCTACTCATTATATTATTTTCTACTTTATTTAAAAGAATTCGACCTTTAAAAAAGGAGGAAGTTCTCAGTTAGACTCTATGTTTGTTTAAATATCAAAAATTACCATTTTAAACCCTTATTTTGTTTGTAAATTAATGAACCTGACTTCTCATCTATTCGTCATTCAGGTTCTATTTCAAGCTATCACAGTTTCGCTACATCACAAAATTACGTACAGTCATCGGCATAATAATATCCAGCAAGAATATACTTGGGTAACACAGCAGTATCAATGATTTGTAGTTGTAGTTCCAAAAAATATATTTCGCATGTCTGTCTATGTAGGCCAAAGCTGCTAAAAAGTTACGTCACTACCACTAACGCAATTAAAAATTAGAACAGACAATTCGAAGATAGTGTTCTATAAAATTCTTACGAGCGCTTCCGAGCTAAATGAACCGTTCATTTATTACTCATTAGGCCGCTCTATTACAAATGGACTTCAGTTTATAGTGTGTTCTCGGGCTTGCATCGTAAAGGAAATAGTTTTGACAAGGCAGTTAACTAGTTTTGCCCTTTGATTGGCTACTGTAGCCTTGTGTGTGAGGGCACATGATAAGGCAGCCCAGCGTAGCCCTCTTATTGCGGAATAAAGGAATTTTGTCGTAGGTACCGTAGCCGAAAGCGGCTTGGGAGTATATAAACGTCAAAAATGTCTAAAAAATGCACCAGCCTTTCACACTACACACATGTCATAATGAAACGTCTGAAAATAGCAACAAAATACCGTAAGAAATTTAAGAATAGTTGCGGAAATTAAAGATGAAGGTTTTAAAACATTCATTTCATAAATCACTAAGATAAAATTTATTAAGATGCGATGTACCTACTCATAAGGATGTAACTTTTTCTATTTGGCAGTCAATTGAAATAAAATGATGCTAAAGCCTTGTTCGTACTAGTCTTCTAGGAACGTTTCTAACTACTTGCTGACCAAAAAACCGTTCGCACTTTGGATTATTGCTTAAAAATCTTTTGATATTTATTTTTGGTAGATGTACTCAATATCTAGCCATCTTTCTACCTAGACCATCCTCATAGCAGCACCTTACACGTCACAAAAGTCCGTTATCTCGCGGCATATCTAGAAGTTAGCCGTTAATTATTTAAGGCATAGGATGCGAGCCGTCAGCTCTTGACTTTCATTGGGGCAGGCAATCCGACTAAAAGGTCCAGTTAACGATGACCCCCGTACCAGGAGCCATGAATATAGAAAAGGCGATAAATGTGAATGGTTAAGGCGAAAGTTTGAGTGGTTTTTGTTTGATGGTTCTTTTCAATAGCCAAGATAATTCATAACAAATTAGGCCAGAGATTTTCACGATGATTATGATGGTTGAATAAGTAATCAGTGTGAGATTTTCATTTGATCATGGTGACATGTTTTTAAAATGGCTGCCATTACGGTTTTCTTTAGCGCTTTAACATGTATTAAAGCTAGGGTCAAGGTTGCATGTTTGCATCCACCTACTTATCCATGTCAATCGATTGTTTTTTAAAAAGTTGGTATCTGTCATAACTTTCGTATTAATATTGGACTTCTTAGAAGCTTTACCTTTTTCTATCACAATAACGACCGAATCCTAATGCATAACTACCATTTTTAATTGCAAATCCATAATTAATATCGAAATTGTCTCAAACAAAACCGTCTTGAATTCATTACCATCTTTTGATTGTCTCCCATTAAGTACACACTGTGTTAACTACTGTAACAGTATACTAAATATACCCATAGCTGTGCAGAGCCATTACATTAAGTGACCGCACTGCATTTGAGCACATAATTATGCACCTCCATTATTCCCACTTCTCACTTCTCTGCCCCAGTATCAAGGGTGTCTTATTACTGTGTCAGTAGCCAAGAAGATGGATGCTGATGTAGACTATTTATTTTGTTTTTTAATGGCAGCTAATTTAGTTTACAAGCAATCACTGTGGTATTTTGAAATAGAACTCAAATACAAATCTAATCTCAAAAATGTATCGCCATAACAGATTTTATTTAGAGTCGAACTTCGTTTCATTATGAGTCGACTGTAGTTCCGTCCACGTGGTTTTCAGTCTGTCATGAACATTGTTATTAATTTTATAAGTTTGGATATCTTTTTCCCAGTATACCTGTTTAATTTTTCAAAATTAATATTTGACTAATTTACTTCTTCCATCAATTTACAACATCAACCATCTATCAGATGATTCCCAATATCAGAAAAAAAAAAACAAATTGATTTACAGAAAAATATTTCATTATTTTTCTGACACGGATATTACATAATTAAAAAATATTTTACTGTGACACTCTACCATATCTCTAGTTCAAAAAAATCTCTCTAATTTGATATAATAATAACAAACAGACACTCCAATGTTATTTATTTGTATAGATGCCACCGTGCTCACGCCTATGCCGAGAGGCTTAAAAGTATATACCAANTCATTAGGCCCCTCTATTACAAATGGACTTCAATTTATAGTGTGTTCTCGGGCTTGCATCGTAAAGGAAATAGTTTTGACAAGGCAGTTAACTGGTTTTGCCCTTAGAATCGCTCGTTCTTGCTATTGTCTTCAGTAAGACGTTAAAACTTAATTAACGTCATAAATGTCTAAAAAATGCACCAGCCTTTCAAACTACACACATGTCATAATGAAACGTCTGAAAATAGCAACAAAATACCGTAAGTCTTTTAAGAATAGTTGCGGAAATGAAAGCTGGAGGTGTTTTAAACTAACATTAATTTCATAAATGACTGAATTAAAATACTCTTATAATAAGATGCGATGTGCTCATAAGGATATGACTAACTTTTTCTTTTTGGCACTCAATTTAAATAAAATGATGCTAAAGCCTTGTTCGTGCCAGTCTTCTAGGAAGGTTTCTAACTACTTGCTAACTGACCAAAAAACCGTTCGCACTTTGGATTTGTGCTTAAAAATCTTTTGATATTTATTTTTGGTAGATGTACTCAATATCTAGTTACCATCTTTCTACCTAGACCTTCCTCATCGCAGCACCTTACACGTCACAAAAGTCCGTTAACTCGCGGCATACAGGGTGGAATTTTGTAATGCCACCTGGAGGGAAAGTACTCTTAATATTGTAGATAGAAAAAAAAATCTCAAAGAAATCATTCCTTTATTTTTGAAAAAATATAGAACTGCATTCAAAGATTTCCAAAAATTTGCTTGCGATACCCGGGAATCGAACCAACTAAAATCTGTTAAAAATTACACCCTGTATTTTTATTGCATCGCTCGTTAGGGTTAAGTATAAGGATGAAATCTCTCTAACAAACTTGATAAATCAAAAGAAAGGAAAACGATGAAATCTTAAATTATCTTAATTATTTACAGAAAATTGTATGGTATGGTAGTGAATTTTCGAAAAATTTCGAAAATCTATGAATGCAGTTCTCTTTCTTTTCAAAAATAAAGGAATGTTTTCTTTCAGTAAAATTTTCTATCTACAGTATTTAGAGTAGGTACTTTCCCTCCAGGTGGCATTACAAAATTCCACCCTGTATACTAGAAGTTAGCCGTTAATTATTTAAGGCATAGGATGCGAGCCGTCAGCTCTTGACTTTCATTGGGGAAGGCAATCCGACTAAAAGGTCCAGTTAACGATGACCCCCGTACCAGGAGCCATGAATATAGAAAAGCCGATAAATGTGAATGGTTAAGGCGAAAGTTTGAGCGCTTTTTGTTTGATGGTTCTTTTCAATAGTGGAGATAATTCATAACAAATTAGGCCAGAGATGTTCACGATGATTATTTTTTATTTATTTATTTATTTTCACCAACTTAAACTAATGATGGATGAATAAGCAATCAGTGCGAGATTTTCATCTGATCATGGTGACATGTTTGTAAAATGGCGGCCCTTAAGGTTTTCTTTAGCGCTTTAATAAATATTAAAGGTAGGGTCAAGTTTCATGTTCGCGTCCACCTACTTATCCCTCTACAACCCATAGTTTTTTTTTAAATTGGTATCTATCATAACTTTCGTATTAATAATGGACCTCTTAGAAGCTTACCTACCTTTTTCTATCACAATAACGACCGAATCCAAATGCATTAAAATAACTAACATTTTTAATTGCAAATCCTTCAACCGTTTGAGTCCCAGACGGCATTAATTAATGTCATAACAATTGATTATCTATTGTGTCTAGATTCGCGGAGCTTGAAGGATTAATCAATATCGAAACTGTCTCAAACAAAACCATCTTTAATTCATTACCATCGATTGATTGTGTCCCATTAAGTACACACTGTGTTAACTACTGTAACAGGATACTAAGTATACCTACCCATAGCTGTGCAGAGCCATTACATTAAGTGACCGCACTGCATTTGAGCACATAATTATGCACCTCCATTATTCCAACTTCCCACTTCCCACTTCTCTGCCCCAGTATTAAGGGTGTCTTATTACTGTGTCAGTAGCCAAGAAGATGGATGCTGATGTGGACTATTTATTTTGGTTTTTAATGGCAGCTAATTTAGTTTACAAGCAATCACTGCGGTATTTTGAAATAGAACTCAAATACAAATCTGATCTCAAAAATGTATCGCCATAACAGATTTTATTTAGAGTTGAACTTCGTTTCATTATGAGTCGACTGTAGTTCCGCACACGTGGTTTTCAGTCTGTCATGAACATTGTTAGTAATCTTACAAGCTTGGATATCTTTTTCCCAGTATAAGTACCTGTTTAATTTTTTTATATTAATATTTGTCTAATTTACTTCTTCCATCAATTTACAACATCAAAAACCAAATTGATGTACAGAGAAATATAAATTATTTTTCTGACACGGATATTACATACTTAACCCATTTAGACCTACAGTACCCTATGTGGTACGGTATATTATTGAAAACATTTTGAAGTACCAAACTGTTGTTATTTTATAAAAATGATTGTAACAGGAAGCTTAAAGTGATTATTTTACATAATAATATTAAAAATACGTTTTAACAGGTGGTTTCGGAAATATTTTTGAAATTCCTCGACAGAAAACAAAAAAAAAATTACAATCTATTCAAGAAGGCATATTTTTTATTATTCATGGTAAATTATATTATTTATCAATTTTATTTCAAAAACAGAGTAACAATAGATATCATGACTACAAAAAAAATATTATTGAGATTATTTTTATACCATTTTTTCTAGTCTAAAATAGGTGTACCCTATAAGGTACAGTAGGTCTATGCATAAGCAAAATCATGCGAGAAAATATAATTTATTGTGTATTATTTTTCATTGTTTTAGGCTTTTGATGCTTCACTAATTGCCACAACTCTTGAAAAATTTGATAATTTTAGCAAACAAAGCGATTTTGGTATTTTTTTACTGCTTTCTTATCAGATGGCCGCTAATGGTGATCAGACTGATGAAGATAGAGTCGATAAAAATAGTGTCAATGTAAATAATTATCCTCAGAGTTTTCTTCGATGGATTTGCTAAATTTCCGTCGTCGTATTGTTNATCGTTTATTATACAGGGTGGAAACGATACTAAGTGATCTCACTTGATTATTTCTAAACTATACAAGATATCAAAAAACTAGTTACTGATCCTGAAAGTACATTTTCGGATAGATCCCGTTTATTCTGTAACCTATTACTGATATCGTTTGAAAGAGCTCGTGAAGCGCTTTCAGGATCAGTAATCAGTTTTTCGATATCTTGTATAGTTTAGAAATAATCGAGTGAGATCACTTATCGTTTCCACCCTGTAGAGTGGTGGAACCCAAAGCGACTGTTAAACGTTCCTTGTAAACAAAGGTCATCCACTGCTCCTGGACTCTACATTGGACTAAGGCCTCCCCCAACGACCGGTCATAAGTTCCTTTTTCCTGTAATGCGGATTTCAGCTTCAAACACACCAACGCGTGCAGATCGCCATCGCCAGCGCGATCACGGCGCGATCATAGGCCATTCGGACTGTCATGGGTCGCGCGACCTGTCATTTGCCTATGATAGCGCCGGCGCAATAGCACGCGTTGGTGTGGTTAAAGCTTTCGGAACGCGTGAGTGGTTCTGTCAATTTTAGGTAGTACGTAGGTTTACCTATAAGTTAATTTTCCTCAGAAAGGAGCCCTTGACAGTGCTCTAACGCCAACTTATTACTCAATTACCCGTTTTATTATGAAAATAGTTACTGTTCTAAAACAGGAGTACTTGGAACGAACAGTTTCACTTTAATTTAGAATTTATGATATTAGTTTGGAAGCTCTTCTAAGTTATCTGAGTGGGAGTTAGCAAAAGTTGTGCTTCGTAATTATGAAGCACATTTGTTTATTAAGTGGAAACCATTATAAGGCTGCTTACACACTACGAGTATGTTTTGCTCTGAAGTTACATGTACACTTTAATTCGAGCCTTTCAAAGCGAGAGTGAATAGGCACTAGCAGAGATGTACCATCCTAGACTGCATCTCACTTAACACCAGGTGCGATTGCGGTCAAATACCTGCCTTGTTAAGCATACAAAAAAGTTTTAGCTTTATGTTGTAAAAACTGGAAAACATTTTATACTGGTAATAAAAACAATAGTGCAACAAAAACGACTAATCTACAGCGATCGCACTTTTTATAGAACAAACACACGCTGTGTTGAATTGATGCAAAAGAAGAATAATAATAATAAATACTCTTTATTGCACACCAAAGAACAGAACAGAAAGAAAAGAAGCACATAAGGTGCAACTAGGCGGTCTTATCGCTACGAAGCGATTTTTTCCAGACAACCTATGGAGAGGACAGTTACTTAGAACAAATATGAAGGGGAAGGCGGTGTCGACACTAATGAAATAAATAATAACAAAAAGCATAAAATTTAACCTTAACCAATATAAAAGAACTATTTTTAATTTAAGTTACTTTAATATTACTACCTAGTAAAACTGGCATTATAAATTAAATTTTAGCCTAGTCTGAGAGAAGCCAACAATAACTTTTTAATTTCATGTGTTTTTCTTCAGTGCTGGCCCATATTATCTTGTAGCATTCCGTTGACAAGAATGTAACGCCTTACTAATAGACAAAGCCTGTATTTGTGTCATTCATACCAACCATGGTTTGTTACAGACAAGTTAGTTTGTCAACTATTTCAATTTCACACTGCCAAATAAAGGAGATCAAAGGTGATGTCAACAACTAACTACATTTCAAACAAATAAGTAAGTTTAGTTCGTACGCTTTTTGTGGTAAAATACGTTGAACAACAAGTCCCAATGAGATATCGTTTACAAGAGGTATTCTTTCTCTCTATTTTTAACCGACTTCAAAAAAGGAGGAGGTTATATGTTCGGCTGTATGTATTTTTTTTTTCTATGTATGTTCACCGATTACTCCGTCAATTGTGGACCGATTTTCAAAAATTTTTTTTTGTTCGATAGGGTACACTTCTGAGGTGGTCCCATTGTCACCAAGTCAGGATCTGATGATGGGATCCTAGGGAAATCGAGGGCAACCCTCAAATTTTATAGGCACGTATATAGTTTTTCATATTTTTTCTTAATTTATTCAAGTATTTGCTCCTAAAAATCATCATCTCATATTGATGAGCTATTGATGAGAGATTGATGATAGAAGGTACAACTCCTTAATGCTTGGGAGTTGGAGGATAATTCTTTTAATTTTATAGATAACTATAGTTTCTAAAGGACATTGTCAGAAACCGCCTTAGATTCCTGGGCACAGCAGTAAAGTATCAAAATTAATCTCTTACTTTTTGAATACTTAAATATTAATTAGATTGTAACGGACACTTGAGGATTAGAAAATGAAATAATAAAAGTCTTTTATATGTATTCCATAATACTATGACGACATCCGGACATTTTAGGGCGTGGCCTGCTCCATATTCTATGAAGTTCCATAATTTGTNTTATACAGGGTGTTAGGTAAATGGGTATATGAGCCGACACTAGCCCATGTTAACATGGGCATATAAATGGTATGGTGAAGTCAGGAAATTAATATCTTCATTTTAATTATTTTAATTTTCATACAAATCGGATTTTATAAAATTTACTAGCGGCCGCCCGCGACTTCGTACGCGTGGATCCTGTTTTACCCCCTTTTCCCGAATTTTCTTTGCTATAAACCTCACGGAGCCCGAGACCTTTCCAACGAATGCAAAACCGTGGAAATCGGTTCGTGCGTTCTGGAGTTATAGCGTCAGGGAGGAAAACCCGACTTATTTTTATATAGTAGATTTTGTATGAAAATTAAAAAAATTAAAATGATGATATCAAATTTCTGACTTCACCATACCATTTATATGCCCATGTTAACATGGGCTAGTGTCGGCTCATATACCCATTTACCTAACACCCTGTATAAATACGTCCTTTCACTATGTGTCTAATTGAGTTTACCGCCACATATCCAAGTAACTGATTCGGCCTAGCGGGTGAGCGGATAAATATTTGATAAACGCTCCTTTTTGACATACTGTACACTGTGAAGAGGGAAGCGATTTGGCTTATTTACCTTACTACTTTCGCGTGATTTGGGTTCTGTCACTGAAATACTTTATTGCGGTCATACTATGTCATTATAAGACTAGGATAATTTTTTCTGAATCTCAAATTATGTCTAATACCATATTTCTTCAAACTAGTATAGTGTTTTGAACATGAAAAGCATAGCAAGAGACAGAGTTACTTTCACATCCATTAATGCATGGAAGTAGGAATAATATGATATGGATTTAGAGTTTTAAAATCTCGACAATAGAGCAATACCTATCTAGAAGAACCTACACTATAGTTATTTATTAGTTTAGAATCGTAAAAAAAGCTCATAATCAGGTGGAATGGTAGACAAAAATCAGTCGCTTACTGCCTTCCTTTCATCTGCCTATAGCACTAAAGACCTCTTTATATCTATTTTAAACTCGTCGCTCCGCGATGCTGAGGTCTCGTGTTTGACAGATGCAAGAAATGCATGGTCAAATTTGTCCAAGATCGATTTACCCTAGTCTTTGTCTTCACAGAGGCAGTGGGACGAGCCGCTGTGTAAAATCACGTATGATTGTCTTTTGTCTTCTTGCACAGATGATACACACCGTGCTCGTCTCATTGCTGTTGCTGAAAGAGAGTCCGGATATTGGCTGAACATTGTTCCTTCAGCCAATATCGGGACTGTCCTAGACAACATTTCACTTTCCGTGCTAATTTCTTTGCGTCTTGGAATTAGTTACACCCATCCCCACCTCTGTCGTTGCGGGATCTCAGTGCATAGTTTTNTTGAAAATCGAAATTGTTATCGCGTAACAAACATAGAAAAAAAAAACATACGGGTCGAATTGAGAACCTCCTCCTTTTTTGAAGTCGGTTGAAAATTAACTGGCTTTTCTCTTTCATCTGTGGCGGTGTTAATACAGCCCATCATTTATAACGACGTGACATATTATGAACAATCATGCAAAATACCGGAGGGGCTTTGTTCGTCCTCTTTATATGGAGTTATTGTTGGCAGGGAGGGCTTAGAGGATTAGATATATCTGCATTAAGGGCTATTCACATATCAGTGAAGATACAGTTCCTTCAACTTAGTTGAGTATCAGTGCTTCAGTGTTGCGTTAGTGATTCAATTGTTTTCAATTCAAACATGGTAAGATTAAGGGAAAACGAAAATTAAGGGCAGAAAAATTATTCTCGAGTGGCGACCACGGGCCGAAAGACGTAGCGTGGGCAGGCCTCCCACTATGTGGGTCGATGATCTGGTGAAGGTCGCGGGAAGAACCTGGATGCAGGCAGCGCAGGACCAGTCGTTATGGAAATCCTTGGGGGAGGCAGTGGACGTCATTTGGCTGAAACGATAGCCAGTTCCTCTACGGTTGATGATTCCGGGTGTAACTTGCTTCCACCTTGGGCCTGATCATCACTTTCCATCAGGTGAGATGCAGGCCAAGAGCTTCCTTGTTGTGGATAAAAACATGTCAGCACTCAGTTCAAGAAGCTTCAGTGATTGAAACTGTTACTCTGAGAGCACTGACTCGTCACTCACTCTGACATAGAGTGGATTTTTTTTATGCAAGACAAGGCAGGTATTTGACCGCAATCGCACTTCATGTTAAGCGAAATGCAGATGGATGGGTTTTTGTGAGAATGTATGAATAAATATTTCACTCTATGCCGGTACTGTGACAGAACTGTGACGGACCTCATAAGTGTGAATCAACCCTTATTCTGTGAGAGCAGTTGAGTGGGCTGTAATATTTCTTACATAAGCNGAAATTAAATCCACCTCAGTAGCTAAAGGTTAAAAGCGGTTATTGATAGCAATAAACATAACAAGTCAGAAGAAGCCAGGTCTTCTTCAGCTATCCTCACTAACTTTGGGGAAGGTAGGAAAAACAAACCAAATGTGGTTAGTATCACATAAAACGTCTTACAAGCCATGCCAAGAGTAATATTGGTGATTATGTGATTTTATTTTTATTTTATATCATACAAAAATAAATAAAAACCTTCTTTTAACAACTACTATGTTTTGCATGCATATAGACCTACTGTACCCTATATTATGGTACGGGCTCCCCACGGCCCCCTTTTTATGGATTATTTTTTTAAATATTTTTTATATGATTTTTATGTTTCCTTTTGTAAGTAATTGCTGAAAAATCATTTTTTATTTACAAAAATAATTATCGGTCTAAATGGGTAAATAAAAAAATAATTTACTGTGACACTCTAGCATATCTCTAGTTCAAAAAATATCTCCTGTTTGATAAAGTAATAACAAACAGACACTCCAACGTTATTTATTTGTATAGATGCCACCGTGCTCACGCCTATGCCGAGAGGCTTAAAAGTATATACCAATATATTATATAAATACGTCCTTTCACTATGTGTCTAATTGAGTTTACCGCCACATATCCAAGTAACTGATTCGGCCTAGCGGGTGAGCGGATAAATATTTGATAAACGCTCCTTTTTGACATACTGTATCACTGTGACGAGGGAAGCGATTTGGCTTATTTACCTTACTACTTTCGCGTGATTTGGGTTCTGTCACTGAAATACTTTATTGCGGTCGTCTTATGTCGTTATAAAACTGGAATAATTAACTGTGTGTGTTTTATTCTGGATCTCAAACTATGTCGTATACCAAATTTCTTCAAACTTTTTTAGTGTTTTGAGCATGAAAAGCAAAGCGAGAGACAGTTACTTTCATATCCAATAAATTAAGCATGGAAGTAAGAATAATTTATGATTATGGATTTAGAGTTCTAAAATCTTTACAAAAGAGCAATACCTATCTAGAAGAATAAACTCATATAAGGTGGAATGGTAGACAAAAACAATACGCTTACATCTATTTAGAAACACTTAGGTTATTTTCTATTTAACCAAGACTAATTTAACCGTAAAGAACTAGATTAAAGAGTCATTAGTCGAGCGAAAACACTCAAAGTTTAAAACAAGCGCTAACTAGCACCGACTTAATCGCCACGATTAAAACAACGCCAGCCTTAATTACTCGGTTTTACTACATTTTTAAACCGAAACCGAACAAAACAAAATTGAATCACTTTGCAACTAATGCCAAGTTTAGTTGCACTTCATTACAGTGAAACTTAACAAATTGTAAAAACATTAATTAACCTCGAAAAGAGTTGAAGGAATTGGCTGTATCTTACGTATTATCTTAGACACACGTGTGAAAAAAAAAGAAAAAAAAAGATTTTTGATATCTTTATAAAGTTATCACAGCGCCATCTATAATTTTAGACCCTTGTTAAGCATATTATCTATAGCATACTATTAACGGATTTAAAATTATACTTAAAAAACAAAACCTTCCTTCTGACGTAGTTGGGTAAACATGGATGCAGTTCAGAGCAGAATCCATCCTGTAAAATGCAACGTATGTTATCGAGATAAATCTAGACAAAATACTCTGTACTTTTACACAAATCGCTAATCGCTACCTAATCCTTAACATAACCCAGCTTTTATATCTGCGGGGCTCTGGACTGCGGTCAGAAAATTAAATTTCGCGCCCCCTGGGTCTCTGGGAAATTTGTAGCCCACACGCTGGGAACACTCCGTCCATGTTTGCTGAACTTTAGCTTGTTAAAACGATATGTATAAGTAGGTGAGAAGTATAGTTGTGATAGCCACAGTGTAAATAAACGCAGTAGCTGATGTGGAATTTATAAATGACAAGTGCTACCACCATAAGGCTGCTTTTACAACAAAATCAAAATAAAAAAATCAAAATGAAAATTTTCTTTATTTGTATAGACTAATTAAATTAGTACTTACAAATCGTCAAAGGCTCGTAAGGGGCCTAATGTCTCATTCTTTTTTGCCCTACCAGCGCTTCGAGACAAACATTTGGCAAGTGCTGAGGAGCGCAAACTCAGTCATCACTGTCTGCCGGTTTGAAAATATAAAAAAGTAGGAAGTTACAATATGTCACATTCAGAAGCAAGTTACTTACCACGTGCTCCCGTTGATAGAAGGTGGCCTTAAGACTTCCATCTAGCACGAGACCCCGTGGCAGTTTTAAATATATTTCTTTAGTGCCATGCTAATTTCTAGGTTCATTGTTGCGTTTTGATAGGTACAGTATATATTTTATGTCAGGTATATCTTTCCTTGACCAGTTTTCTCTAGAGAGAAGAGCAAGCAAGAATGTGCGATGCAAATGCGCTGTGATGTAGCGAAGCTATAGAACGGAGTGACGTATCCATTAAAGCTAAGCTAAAAGCTTTTATACTGATATGAAGCTAAAGAAAGAAGGACGCGTAGTTTTTATTGCTATTTGAACGAAATCGTTGCGAGGACATAACGATGTAACGGAGTCTCAATCTAACTCTATGACAACATCTAAATCGGTTTAGTAGCTTAAAGTCTAAAAGAGTTAGAAACATCTATGCAAAAGGTTGAATTTAGGATTTAGTTTGGTGTTATGTATAGGACACACTTTAACATTTATAATGTAGGCTTTAGCCTTTTATTAGATTACAAGTGACAGAAAACGGTAACGATATAAATAAAAGCTTATAAAAAAGTCCATTCGAATGTGTGGTTAAAATTGGCAGTCTGTTCGCGTGAATATTCTCGTACAATTCAGTCGAATGTTCGTACTCCAATTGTTGGGATCCCCCGCAGTCTTTTGTGCCGCAACTCAAACGAAACAGCAACAACAAATAGAAGACACTTTTTCTAAAAGTTTTTGTCATCATTGACGTAGAGTTAATATCGATTAGGCCTTAGAATCAACGTGCGTGTGCGTAAAGCAGGTACACTTTATCTTTATTCTTTAATTATAGTTTTTTATACCTTAGTACAGAGAATAGCACAATAACCTACATTTTTGTTACAAATACTACATAACTAAGTAGCTTTCCGCACGCGGCTTCGCCCGCGTGAAATTTTGTCTGTGACAGAAAAACATTATCGCGCGCGTCGCTGTTTCAAAAACCGGAATAAAAACTATCCTGTGTCATTTACCGGGACTCCATCTATCTCTTTGCTAAATTTAATCAAAATCGGTTCAGGCGTGGTTTAGGCGTAAAAGCGACACAGACAGACAGACTTACAGCCGTTATAATATTAGTAAAAAGTCCTAAAAAACGATCACAATCTTGCACTTTATTACTTATCTTGAAGCAGGAAGGATGAAGGCCGCTATGCAGAGCGATGTGGAAATCATCAGGGGACCTATGTTGATCAGTGGACGTCCAGTGGCTGAAATGATGATGATGATGATGATGATTATGACTTAACTTGTAAACAATGGTCAAAATTAACTGGCTGTTCTCTTCCATCTGTGGCGGTGTTAATACAGCCCATCATTTATAACGACGTGACATATTATGAACAATCATGCAAAATACCGGAGGGGCTTTGTTCGTCCTCTTTATATGGAGTTATTGTTGGCAGGGAGAGCTTAGAGGATTAGATATATCTGCATTAAGGGCTATTCACATATCAGTGAAGATACAGTTCCTTCAACTTAGTTGAGTATCAGTGCCTCAGTGTTGCGTTAATGATTCAATTGTTTTCAATTCTCACGTGGTAAGATTATGGGCAGGCAAAAATTAGGAGCAGAAAAGTTCTCGAATGTCGACCACGGGCCGGAAGACGTAGCATGGGCAGGTCTCCCACTAGGTGGACTGACGATCTGGTGAAAGTCGCGGGAAGGCCTTTGTCCAGCAGTGGACGTCATTTGGCTGAAACGATAGCCAGTTCCTCTATGGTTGAGGATTCCGGGTGAAGCTTGCTTCTACCTTCGACCTGATCATTACTTTATATCAGGTGGGATGCAGTTAAAGAGCTTCCTTGTTGTGGATAAAAAACATGTCAGCACTCAGTTCAAGAAGCTTCAGTGATTGACACTGAGAGTACCGAATCATCACTCACACTAAAAAGTATGGATGTGTTCATAAGAATGTATGAATAAATATTTCGCACTGTGCCAGCACTGACAGCAGTGATGGACCTGATAAGTGTGAATCGACCTTCATTCTCTGAGAGCAGTTGAGTGGGCTGTAATATTTCTTACATAAGCTCTTCTGGGGTAATATGGCTGGCGACATTGAAAACTCTATTGCGAACGTAATCTGTGCCTTTTTATTGTCAACCAATTTGCATCATAAAACCTTTAGCTTCACGACCTAATAGGATCGAGAATTCTTTGTGCTCCGTAAGAAGCTTTAGGTTGGAAATGAAGAGCATTATACGGTGTAAAGATGGCGGCACATCATGCTAAATGCGGTAGCATCTTATGACGTGCGTAATAAGTGCGATTTTGCTATAGAAATGTAAAAGTTTGATGTCCTTTTACTGTTTTTAAATGGTTTTATTTAGCTTGTTTTTTGGAATGTAGGTCGTTCCCTTAATTATTTGAAAATAGCATTGTGATTATGAATAAAATTACATTGAATTAAAACATGAAAATTTAACTAACGCTGTTATTTTAGTTAAATCTCGGTAATATAAACTCTATAACTCTATGGTACTATTTTATTTGTAAATGTTTGAGATTTTCTATTGCCAAGTAACTGAGAAATGTTCAACATTTTTTAAATTAATTATAGCGTGTGTAACGAGGTCAGAATTTTATTATGAGATATTGAACCTAATTGTGACTGTCAGACCAGTCTTACGCCCGTATTCACAAACGATGCTTGCAGCAAATCGAACGCACAGCGTTGAATGGAGCTCTGTGATTGGTTCGAGTGTCACCCTGTGCGTCCAAGCGCACTGTGAGACCTCATAGTAATGTTTGTGAATACGGGTGTTATTTTATAAGAGAGACGTACCTACTCTACATATAGGAGGAACAGTATTCTTATCTGATTAGATGTCCCGTTTTTGCGAAAATTCTGTCCATGGTCAAGCAGAATTTTAAACCATTCACAGTCTGGAATCTATGCTTAATTTTGAACGGGGTTTTGCAAAAAAATAACTTCAACTACGCTCCTACGAGGTTTTTTGCAATACCTGTATACTTTGCAAAATGAAGAGTTTTAACGAGTGAATACTCTAGAAATGTACCAAACTTTTCATCCTACTTTTGATAAGCAAAATGTTTTACTTCTTTTGCCTTGTAGCCTGGAACTCAAATGCAGCTGCTGAATCAAAAGGTACTGCATTCAATGCCCGGGGCAGGCGAAAGTTGGTTCATTTGGGCATCGAACAAATCCCTGAAAGCTTTGCTTTAGTTACTTTTGGGTGCTTTTGCTTGTATAAAAATGTTTCTTTGTGGGTTGTAATACTAAGTCTTCAGGTTAAACTTTTTGTTGAGTGGTGTATTTTCAAAACTAACTACCTTTTTCATAGATTTGGATTAATTGTGGTAGTTTATAATGTGTGTTTCTTACGACTAACATAAGGTTACAAAAGCACACTTATTGAGTATTTTCACACACATAGATATTCAACATTTCATGTACGCATTCATTTATATTTATTTAAATTACACACATTAATCGCGCTGAAATCAGTCATAATTGAAACTGAAAACAAATCATTCATCTGCTTATTTTGCAGCGAGTTCACCAAATAAATCGTAACGGCATCGATTCTGCAATCAACATAATGACGAATAAAGCCCGATTGCGCTCTATGTAATTTCAGTATGAGCTATTTGTTAAACATGGCGCTCTCTAACCAAATGTACCTAAATGGTACATAAGCTAATGATGTTTTAACATATTGTAATTTTAACACAAATCACAAATTCAAATTAAACTAAGTTATGCTCCCTCTGATAAAACTACGGTGACGATCCTCTTTTATTGTTTGGATTGTAACAACGATACGAACGAAAACGTAATTCTTTGCGGGCTTTAGCCTGCAACGTCGTTGTAACCACAGAACACGAAGTGAATTTTCAACCGACTTCAAAAAAAGGAGGAGGTTCTCAATTCGACCCGTATGTTTTTTTTTTAATTTGTAACTCGACCCAGGACTTCTAGATTAACTACTAAAGAGTTGAATGGGACTTTTGAGTTCATCTATGTACATTTAAAATAATATCTCATACATATTTCTTCCACGACCTTCATCAGATCGTCTGTCCACCTAGTAGGAGGCCTGCCCACGCTACGTCTTCCGGCTCGTGGTCGCCGCTCAAGAACTTTCCTGCCCCAGCGGCTGGCAGCGGCGATCTGATGAGGGCCGCGGGAGGTGAATGGATGCGAGCGGCGCAGGACCGGTCTTTGTGGAAATCCTTTGTGGAAATCCTTGGCCTTTGTCCAGCAGTGGACGTTTTTTCGGCTGAAACGAACGAACATATTCCATCCAATGTTCTATGTACTCTACCTACTGTTGTTCATTATACTTACTCCGAGTCCGAGTGACGAAATTCCAACGTCACATTCGTCGGATTTTTTAATTTAACCTACTTGGACCTCGCTGGCAGCTATTAACATGCGATGCCCGGCTTTAATAGCGCCTACTTCGACTTTTCACTAATGGAAAATTTATTGTGCACGTTATATTGGAAAATTCCAGAAATTTCGTCATTCCAACGGATGGCCCGATGGCTTAAATGTGGGTGATTTTGTCATTAAAAGATTTGACGAAGGGATGAACGATTGGTATCCACCAATTAAAGTCGTAACATAAAACATTAGGGAGGTCTCACCACAGAAGAATGTGATACAATCATAGTATAATAAATTTAAAAACGACTTTACTAAATAATGCAGTGGTAGAGCCAGTTGTGATGTGTAGTTATAGTAAGCAGATTACTCAAGATCATCTTAGGCTGAGTTACACCAACCTACTTTGACCGTAACTTTAACAATAACCGGTGCTTTTTGTATGGAGTTTGACAGATTTTTGACGTTTGTTAAAGTCAAAATAAGATGGTGCAACTCAGCATTAGTGTCTGCTTGTCANATAAATAAAAGCTTGTAATAAAGTCGGGTTTGTTCAAATTTCGAGAACGACTGAACCGACAAAAGCATTAGAAAATTTACGAAAAATAAAATAAAATTTTATCCCGTACAAAATGTTCATGGATTTTGTTATTTTTATTAAATACCTTTACGCCTGAGTTAAATGAAACCGACATCAAGGTTCATCAATTTAAGTTTAAAATAATAGGCAGTAATGTATGACGAAAGAGCTTCTATTCTGTATCTACCTATGCCCGTGTATTTTTGATCGGTGTCAAATCGGAGTTTTTGGTGCGGGGTACGCGGGTGTTGCTCGCGGCGTGAAGGTCAAACGCCCAAGGTCATTGAGGACTCTAATCGCCTTAATCGCGCTGAAATCAGTCATAATTGAAACTAAAACAAATCATTCATCTGCTTATTTTGCAGCGAGTTCACGCCAAACAAATCGTAACGGCATCGATTCTCCAATCAACATAATGACGAATAAAACCCGATTGCTCTCTATGTGATTTCAGTATCAGCTATTTGTTAAACATGGCGCTCTCTAACTAAATGTACCTAAATGAAACTTTAACTGATGATGTTTTAGCTAATTTTAATATTTAAACAAACGAAGCACAATTTCATATTACACGTAGGCTGGGTTGCACCACCTTACTTTAACTTTGACAAACGTCAAAAATCTGTTAAACTCTATACAAAAAGCACCGGTTATCGTTATAGTTACCGTCAAAGTTAGGTAGTGCAACTCAGCCTTAGTTTTTCTCCTATTGATAAAACTGCGGTATAACTCTGGTGGACTTGATGAGTAGGTACATGAACCGTAATTCTTTGCGAGGTTTAGCTTGCAACGTCGTTTTAATCACAGAACTCGAAGTGAATTTTTAATTTATACCTCGACCCAGAACTTCTAGATTAAGGACTAAAAAGTTGAATGGGACTTTTTGAACCCGTTTAGGTACAAGTAAAATTAAATCTATACCTACTTATAATAAATCTGTAGAGGTCAATAATTCTGTACATGAAATATATTTTCAAAGTAACTATCAGGGGGTGATTAGTGATCGATACTGATGCCAAAAATGCAATCAGTAAATTTTTTGTCTGTCTGTCCGTCTGTCTGTCTGTCTGTATGTTCTTTATAGAAACAAAAACTACTTAACGGATTTTAACGAAACTTGGTACAATTATTCTTCATACTCCTGGGCAGGTTATAGTATACTTAGGAATTCCCACGGGAACGGGAATCAGCGGGATAATCCTTTTGTATGAAAAATCTAAACCGCCTAAGTTAGACGCTTGAAATTTGGCATGCAGGTACCTTAGTAAACTTAAAGCTTAATTACAACAGAATATTGAAAAATTCCCACGGGAACGCGTATATCTTACGCATCTATCGATGAAGGGGGTAAAACGGGATCCACGCGTACGAAGTCGCGGACGGCCGTTAGTACATAATAATATCTCTCATTCCATCCAATGTTCTATGATATGTAGGTACGTATTGTTGTTCATTTTACTTACTCCGAGTGACGAAATTCCAACGTCACATTCGTCGGATTTTTAATTTAACCTACTTGGACCTCGCTGGCAGCTATTAACATGCGATGCCCGCTTTAATAGCGCCTACTTCGACTTTTCACTAATGGAAAAATTATTGTGCACGTTATATTGGAAAATTCCAGAAATTTCGTCATTCCAACGGATGGCCCGATGGCTTAAATGTGGGTGATTTTGTCATTAAAAGATTTGACGAAGGGATGAACGATTGGATACCAATGAAACTCGTGACATAAAACATTAGGAAATAAGTCTCACACTCACAACATAAGAATGATACAATCATGGTATGATAAACTTAATAAGTGACTTAACTAAATGCAGTGGTAGAGCCAGTTGTGATGTGCAGTTATACTCGTAGTAAGCAGATTACGCAAGATCATCTTAGGCTGAGTTACACCCACTTACTTTGGCCGTAAGTTTAACAATAACCGGTGCTTTTTGTATGGACTTTGACAGATTTTTGACGTTTGTTAAACTCAGCCTTAGTGTCTGCTTTCAATTACTATTAGGATCGGCTACAACTTAGCCATGATAGCAAAGGGAAGAGGCAAAAGCGCCAAGTTGCTTGTTTCACTACGTTGCTTTATAAATTCGGCCTCGTAAACACCGCTAACGGCCAGATCCCATCTAAAATCTTCAATTACAAGGGAATTATTTATACAATTTTACATATTCAGCTCGAACCGTACCTTAAAAACCGAAACGTAGGCGCAAACATAATTTCCTGCTTAGCGTTATCCACCTCAAACGCCGTCCCATGTAGTCTAAGAGCTAGTGAACGCCAGACCTACGTTATTTTATAAAAACTGAAACTTTGTTTGGCACTTACCGGAAAACACCAGACCCACAAGGTGGACCGACGACCTGATAAAGGTAGCAGGAAGGCGCTGGATGCAGGCCGCTACCAATCGTGCAATGTGGAAGTAATTGGGGGAGGCCTACGTTCAGCAGTGAACGTCCTATGGCTGAAATGATGATGACGATGATAAAACTTTGCCAGCGCATGCTCCCAACATAGGTAAAATATTGGTGCATCATAAAGATTGGGTCACCGTGGCTTTGGCAGCTACCAAAGATTGTCTGTCAAGGAGTTGGAACGGTCAAAACTATCTGGCTTATGAGAAAATAGCTTCATCGCCCAAATATTACATAAAAACCAGCTTTCATGGTATTACTGCCAAAGCCACGATGACCCAAACTTCATGGCTCCCCAATATTCTTAACTAATGTTGGGAACATACGCTGACAAAGTTTTAGCTTTTGTAAAATGACGTAGGTCTGGCGTTCACTAGCTCTTAGTCTAATTGAGTTGGGAGACGGCGGGATATTTTATTCATTTCCTCGGCAGCGCCCGATTGGTTAACGGTATCAATGGTACACGGACAAACCTCGAAAAGCTTTGGATTCCACATCAAAGCAGTGGCAGTGTGAGCACTCCGAAATTGATTCGTATAGGCAATCCGGATATTTTTTCAGTCTGATACAGGAATCAGTTAAATTAGAATCGATTGGGTTTTTGTATGTATTGTTGATGCTAGTGGTTTGATTTCATAAAAAAAACTATTTACTTATCGGTCCTTTATTAAGCATTAAGTAGCTACCTTCGTATGTAGCTTTGACTATGTTGATTTCGGTGTGTTACAAATTTTGTTAACCCATTAATGACTTAAAACATTTTTGCACTGAAACTAAATGGGTCTTACATTGACTAATGTTATTAAATGTTTAAATATAACTTAGGCTACTTAAATACCAAATTAGGTTTGCACAAAAACATGAAATTCTTGGAAAATTCCATGAAAGACATAATTTCACGTTGTTGAAAATGCGAGCTTTTTAAAAGCTCGTATCGATATGTATATGAACAGACGTACTTTTAAACGGTAAACTGAAGGCTCAGACCAATTTTCCTCTCACGAGCCATTATGTCGTATCGGATAGGAAAAGAAGCGGAGTATAAAGGCAATGGATAAACAATGGGTGATGCTGGTAAAATGATCCGTAATAGCAGAGCCGAGCAATCATTAGAGGAAAGACAATACCTTTGTTTTGTTACAACACATAAACGTCTTATCGGGGAGTTGTTACAGAAAAACGTACTGATTGCTTTCGAACGTCCTCGTTATTTTGAAACTTAATTCAATGCATGTTTTTTCTACTTTTTTCTGTCAGAAACAAAATACTTAGGCCTTTATGCTCTTGACAGTGGACAGTAAAAATATTATTGGGTTTTAGGTAATATTAGCTATACAGGGTGGAAACGATAAGTGATCTCACTCGATTATTTCTAAACTATGCAAGATATTACTTATTAAACTATACAACATTGAATTTTCGGACAGTTCTAGTTTATTCTGTAACCTATTATTGGTACCGTTTGAAAGAGCTTGTGAAGTACTTTCAGGATCAGTAACCAGTTTTTCGATATCTTTTATAGTCTAGAAATAATCGAGTGAGATGAATTATCGACCTCTTAAGATGTTTTAATGCACACCATACAAACTATCAAAATCGTAATGACACTATTTACGCGGTTTTATCGCTAGGACGCAATCTCTTCCAACGATTCTGGGAAAGAACACCATGTTTCAACGTATAAGTATCCCAAATCTAAAACCAATTACAGATTTCATTCAATTTTTGAGATTAGATTCATATTCGCAGCTCAAAACTCGATTCACAACTAAGCGTCGATCTCTAGATAATATGTTATCCTTCGTAATAATTCGTGTATCTCTACAGTATAGTATTTATATCTCTTTTTGTAGTGTACAATAAATTATTTATAATTTATTGGAGCTTGCTGCTAGCTAGCAAAATCGGGTCTCATTTTTATTCAGTTTTTTCCCGTCCAAAGTGTCACTTACAGCCTTCCGAGCTTTTAATGTCACCCGATAAAAATGCAGTTAATCCCTAAAACAATTACTACAATGTTGAAAGTCTTAAAAATATTATGGTTGAAGTTACTCCAAGGAGAATGTGGTGGAAGAACGTAAAATTTTTCTGTGTAAACTTTTATGCACTACGTTTATATTTGTGCTGTTTTATTGCTTTCATCTTATTTCATAGTTGATACAAAGATAAGAGTTTGAATATTTAGATGTAACCTCACGTTAATGAAATAATTTTAATTGCCAATGTCGTAAAAGGCGACAAATATCTGAACAACATGCAACCCTGACCGTCTGGAATAATTGTTTTCAAATTGCATAGTTTATAAAGGTAAATTACTTGAATACTATAACAGTAAAATGAAAATTATAACATTAAAATCAATGTGAAAATCAGCAAATGAAATGATAACCATAGAAAACACTGTCTCGTTCCTGAAAAGCATTAATTGATACGAAAAATATTTCCACTTAGAGCGCTCAAGTAATTTCCTGACTCTATAATTTCAATTATTCTAAAGAAATCACATTTTCCTGGTTCCGTTCCGATATCGTAATTTCAAATTTTCTTGCTCTCCGCTAAACTTTACATAATGGTAAAAGCTATGAAATTTTATATTGCCAATATCTGAGCTTTTTCTTTAAGATTGTAACAGGTGGTAGGTTTGTTTGAATTCGTTTGGAAATTTTAGTCAAATATTTGAAAATTACGGGGAACTGTGACGTAAACATAGATATAAGTTACTTTCTTTATATATTATTTGTGATTGTTACTTGTTGTGTATGCCTAATAATAAATAAATAAATAAATAATATCTGTTTCATAAAGGATAGCCTAGTTAAACATGTAAGGTGTGATTAGATTTGCTATAAATTAAACAATTTATAATTTTAGCAAGAACTAGATATAAGTACCTTATCAGTTACAAAAATAAAAAATACAAGCAGTCGAACACAGAACCTCCTCCATTTTTGAAGTCGATTAATTACAACAAATGGGGTTAGGTTTTACCTACTTTAATATAAAGGTAGACTTTTATTACACTACAACAGTGCTTATTTAGTTATTTATAAGTCTATTTTATTTAAAAAAGAAATACTCTTATAACAAAGATTTTTTTGCATTTTGCGAGCTTATAGGAAAAAAATAATCAAACTCACAGTCGAAGAACCACCAAAGTGTAATTGAAAGGAAATGATCACAGAACAAACTTGGTAAGGAATAATTTATATAAATATTAAACTTTGAAAACATAGACAAAACAACAAAGTTCTAAGTCAACAAAAATTTCAGCTCCAAAAATGTTTATGATGAATTAAAGTGGATCCACTGTTGTCTTAAATTTGAGACGACCTCTTGGGGTTCCTTTGGGTTAAAAGGTTTTGCTGACCCTCCTGAGAGGGTAAGATGAAGTGACGTACGGTCAACAAAAAAGTGAAGGAAATCGTTGAAGATAAACAAAGGTCTACAGTGATCGGAAATTAACCTTTCTCATGTTTGACGAGGCGCGACAGCTCATTCAAGTGTCCCATATCTTTATAAGATTTGAGAACAGATACTTGTGTACCATCGTTACCACATTCAGCTACCGAAGAATGAAGTTTAACCGTTATGTTCAGAGTAGTTCCTAAGATATTTATGTAGGTAGACGTGTGTGATTATCCACTAGGTATAGTATATCTTTCGGTGGCTACATAATAACTGTTTATTATCTTGCGTGAAACTAAAATGTAGCTGCTAAATCAAAAGGTATTGCATTCAATGCCCGAGGTAGGCAAATTTTTGTTCATTTGGGCATCGAACAAATCTCTGAAAGCTTTGCTTTAGTTACTTTTGGGTGCAGTAGTTGTTTGCAGTGATTTTTTGTAGTAGACTCTACGTCGTGTGATCATAAAATATCCAACAGCATCAAAATCCTTTTTAATAATTTTACTCCATACATTTATAGATAGATTACTTGTAATCTCATTTAGTAACTAATTATCCCACCAATTCAGCTACTTTAAGAAGGCATCAGAAAGGTATTAACAGCCTTAATTACTACTTGTACCTGACAAGTATCGACTATGAACAGTAAGCTCTTAGCTCGTATTTCTCATTTGGCGAAGCTCGCGTAGTCTCAATTTTGGGGGCTTAAGTCTAAAAGCCCAACAAATTGGTCCCATAAGTAATTGATTAATCACCCTCTGGTCTCTATTTAGTACCGGCTTGTCTTCTCAGAACGCGTCTTAATGGGAATTGTCTTCTATCGACTACACAAGCCCCTAAATAATTCCGACCTTGTCATGACATACTTGTAGTCTTGGAGATCAGCTGTTGCCAAAGTTTGTTATACGTATTTACATAATGTTATTGCTTTTATTCCTTTTGGAAAGATAAGTCAGCTAGAAATAAGAAAAGATGTGTTTCGATACATTTTTGATGGAACTGAAAGGAATATTAAATGTTATGGCACAAGTATGGAATATGTCAAGGACTTATTCAAATTCAAATTCAAATTGTTTATTACATGAAACACGGTACATAGGATGGAACACAAAATTGATGATACAGTTCAACATGTCTCGCCAAATTATGGCGTGTAACAATTAATCCAGTTATAATAATATAAGTCACACATAATAATAAAGTAGGTAAACAAAGTAGGTAATATTACAGTTCAATATAGGTAATTTAAACATTTATTTTGACTTGTATTGATTTGGTAAAGTTATCACAGTTTCATACTAAAAATATAGGTTAATCTTTGTTTCTTTTAATGGTGTAGCTTGACCTCTTTTACATGGCAATTTAGGCGCGAACATCAAGCCTCCCTAATCTGTCTGGGTAGCTTCAGGAGTGAGGATGTGGACCAAACATGCTTCTTATTAATTAGAGTAGGTAGTGCTTCTGCAGTGCGAATTACTTGATAAATGATTATTATCAATATCTCCTTACCTACTTAGCGCACTCTTTCGCATTGATGTAAGAATTAACAAAACTAGGCTGTTTAACTCTTTCACGTTGGGTGCAATAAGTTGCGTCTCATAAATATTATTTTTTATGTTAACCAGTGCACCGCCGTTTGAGCCCATGTTCCAAAACATTCGCAAATATTGTTTACCCACACACGCGCCTTTCATTAACCTCTCATCACTCCTTTTGAATAAAATATCGTCGGGACCCGGTCCCCTGACCCACTGTTGTTACAAGCCTCAGCCGGGACAGAATAGGAACACACGGAATTATGACCCGGGGGAGCACTGTTGGTATAGCATTATGTTCATAATTTTGTTATAAGAGTTTGTTTGACTGTAAACATGGCATGACAATGTCTCGCAAATTAAGAGAACGACGCAGTAGACTTTTTTATTTGAGAGCTGCGTTTTAGCTGGTTTTGTAACGATTTGTTTCTTTATAGGTACATGGCTACCTGTGCATATTATATTAAAAATACTATTTACATAGATGATTGTCAAAAGTACTAAAGTAGTAAAGCCTTCAGATTCCAATCTCCGGTATCCACCCACAGATTCTCTCATCTTTAATAAGTTTAGCATTGGGAAAAACAATTTAAAGCACTAATCACATCGTCTACTTTAAAACCAAGCTATGACTCAAAAAAACCTCATTTATAATTATTAAAAACTGTTGGATTTAACCTTCACAACTGCAGTCCCCAACTTGACGTTAGCGAATGGTGACACTTAATTTGGCGGAGTACACTCGGGCCTAATGAGAGTCCTACATTTTGGGCGAGATAGCGTGCAGCAGTGGACGGGTTAAGCCTGCCTTGTTGCGAGGCTTATACTATAATAACAGGGTGCTATTAGGGTATGAGTCAACAGCAAAATTACCAGGTATTAGCACCTTGACTAACGGTCGTATTCACAAACTATGCTTGCTTAAGTGAAGCAGCAAATGGAACGCAGAGCATAGAATAGAGCTCTGTGATTGGTTCGTGTGTGAACGAGAGTACATTGGGCGAGATAGCGTACAGCAGTGGACAGGTTAAGCCTGCCCTGTTGCGAGGCTAATACTAATAAAGGTTCGGCCAAACCAACGCGATCAACCGGCGTGCAGCGATGGCGATCAATGCATTTAGGTCTGGTCGCCATCGCTGCACGCCGGCTGATCGCGGTGTGATCGCGTTGGTTTGTCCGAACCCTAACAGGGTGCTATGAGCATACGTCCTTCGCTGCCCGCATCCAGGCTGTTCCCGCGACCTTTACCAGATCGTCGGTCCACCTAGTAGGAGGCCTGCCCACGCTACGTCTTCCAGCCCGTGGTCGCCACTCGAGAACTTTCCTGCCCTAACGGCCATCGTCTCTACGAGCTATGTGCCCCGCCCACTGCCACTTGATTTTAACAATTCTGCGAGCTATGTCGGTTACTTTGGTTCCGTTCATTATGGAAAACCTTGGGGGAGGCCTTTGTCCAGCAGTGGACGTCATTTGGCTGAAACGAACGAACGATGAGCCTACGTGGAAAGTCACCAGATTAGCATTTTGACTAAAAAAGTTTGTGGTTATCGTCAGGAGGGCGAGGATTCTTTTAGGAAAGTGTTCTTAAGTTTGTGTCATAATAAACTGTGGTTGTAAGAATTTACCAAAGTAAATATGCCAAATGAAAACAATTTGAAGCTCGTTAGAAGGCTGACGAGTTAACAACGCATGAAGTCTTTGTAATATTCGCATCTTAAAAAGCTTATGGATAGACTTCTGAGTAATTCGCATTTTCAGTAAAAATAAAACTACTATCTTTATTCCAAAAATATCTTAATGCAGAGTTTTGTGTCAGAAACAAACGCGACGTCACGATACGAGACGCTAAAAAACGCTACACGAAGCATCTAATGAACACGTCAGTTCATATAATTTTGCAAAATAAGGCTGAGTTGCACCATCTAATTTGACCGTAATTTTGACGATAACTGGTGTTTTTTGTATGGTGTTTGACAGATTTTTGGCGATTGTTAAAGTTAAAATATGATGGTGCAACCCAGCCTTACACTTAAGCCGTAACAATGCTGATGGTTGTTTAATTACTCGCAGCTTGTGTCCTATGTTACGGTTGTAGAGTATCATTTTTAAAGAAGTTTTTGAACTGCATCTACCATTTCTGACATTAATGCATGGTGACATTTAATTCAGCACAGTAGGTGCGGTCGTGTTTAGCGAGAGCATGTGGCAGTAGAAGGGTTAATCCGTTACGAGCTAATCACAGGTAACAATAAGCCAACTAGATGTGGAGATACCGCATAACAGCTCGACAAGATTATCTATTAATTGCTAATTAATCCGATAATTGTTCCTAGTTAATCTTACGCTTCTCCTAAATAACTATTTGTCGAGTAAACTAAGCTATTTGACACAGCCTTTGTGTGGATGCATCTGTTTAACAATAATATCACCAGAGGGTTTAGTGTGAGTTTACATCAAATGTCCTCACTAGTAAGCGCGTTAAAAAAATAGTATAAGAAAATTTTAGTTCCTGAAAGTTTCGGCTAGAGGCGCTGTACAAGCCGTCATACATTTAATGTCATTTTTTTACGCGCTCACTACTGACGACGTTTCATGTAAACTCACACTAAGCCCTCAGTACAGTCTTGTCACTAACTGAAAGGTAGAATCTAAAGATAAAACTGTCAACGATCTAATATGATTTCTTAAGGAGAATGTACAGACGACAGTACTTCAAGGTAAACCCATTGTGATTCTATACAGTTGTGATAAGGGCGAGTTTGCCACAAAAATAGTCTGATGTGATATCTGTACATGCTTACTTTTATCAATTCTATATTCCATCTATTTGTTTAATGCCACATTCACTTTGCTAAAGGACGGCTTTCAATTTGCCTCCATTCATCGCAATCGCGAATCGCAATTTCCAGACGCTGATAGCCTAAAAACGGAGTACCTATTACATTCCGTACATTGACTCGATTATAATTATATTCGTATCATCGTATCTACGGCATCCCAAAACCGAGCGGCATCCCGCAGGCAGTGTTCCCATAATAGGTGAAGATTCAGTAGGTATTTTTTATAGTTCTTGTTCAATAGATGTAGATTCAGTTAGATTTTTTGATGAGGTCTTTTTCCTTTAGTCGATGGCGCTGTGTATTTGCGGACACAGTAGTGCCCCCGCCAAGCCAAGCAAAAAAGCGGCTCCACGGTACTAATAATTTATCATTTTCTCGACACGATTATCATCATCATCATTTCAGCCATAGGACGTCCACTGCTGAACATAGGCCTCCCCCAATGCTTTCCATGTTGATCGATTGGTAGCGGCCTGCGTCCAGCGCTTCCCTGCTACCTTTATCAGTCCACCTTGTAAGTGGATGTCTCACGCTGCGTTTTCCGGTACGCGGCCTCCATTCCAGAACCTTGCTGCCCCATCTGCCGTCAGTTCTGCGTACTATGTGCCCTGTATTTTTGTTTCAATTTTATGGTAATAGCGAATACAGTGCCAGAGTCCTATTAGAGATGATAAATAAGATTTTTAGTCGTTCCAATTTGTACTCGTAATGGTTGCTGGTGGACGTCCAGCGCTTAGGAAATATGTTGAAACGGTCACGCTAAATCGCCTTTTTGTTTGGCCCTATTTTCTGGAGAAAAAAACCTTCATAACTCATAACCGAAAGATAGAATGTAATGATTTTTCACCCAAGAAAAACAGCTTCAAACTTAGGCATCAATAAGTGTAATTTTTTGGTGTCAGTCTACCGTTTTGAATTTTATTGTATGTATCGTAACTCAATAACTCCAATCACACAACATCTCCGAAATATTGCTTACAAATACGAGTCGAATTACGGTGGCATGAAAATTAGGTGATATCAATTTACCTGCTGATTTTCGTGGTTTTTGTTGCTAGGATCATATTAAGTGTATGATGAGAAATAGAGGGATAAATTAATATAACTACCTACATAACTACATATTCCAAGTTCATAAATCTTTACCACTTTTACGATATGCTCTATTTCTTCATGTCTTTTGTTCGTCTTATTACGTAACTTATTGACATTTCACTAAAACGTAATTTGTCATGATTATAATTACTCATACCTATTATTAAAGTCTACACATAGGTATAAGAATACACTCTGGTAATTAATCTCGGATTATTTAAAGAAACGTCATAGTGTATACAACTTTCTTAAAAAAATAGCACAATTTGTATACAGATTCGTTTACTTGACAGTGTCTGTAAACATGTTAAGTCTCTAAACATTTAATTTTGCTTTGCACACTTACAAGACTGACCACTGAAACATGAAAGCCATTTTGCAAACTGCCTTAAGTGTGGCCTGAAAGACCCAGCGCTTCGGTTATCTGCCGGCCAAGCGCAGAACATGCATCGGACTTCGGATGACAAGACCATTTAATCCAAGGCTTTGCTATTTTTTATCTTCGTCTATAAAGATAGAACTTTATGAATTAGTTGACAGCAAATCAGACTAAACATTTTAATTGCCAAAATTTTTACCTTCAAGTGCTGTGATACACCTTTTATAATAGGTTATACAAGGATGTTTCGGAATGATAGGTAAACTCGTACCTACACAAATTCCACAAATAATTTTGACTAACAACGGCATTCACAAACGATGCTTGCGTAAGTGAAGCAGCAAATCGAACGCACAACGTTGAATAGAGCTTTGTGATTGGTTCGTGTGTGACCCTGTGCGTCTACACGCACTGTGAGACCTCATAGTAATGTTTGTGAATACGGGCGTGAGTCCTTAAAAAGGTATCATAAAAGAAATTATGAAACTTGATACGTCATAGTTATTTTAAACCAGGTAATTATGCTCACGGCGTATTGTACGGAATATTACCTACGTTTGTTCTGTGTTGTATACGCCTCATCTAGACTCCCCAAATAATTCTGTTTAAAATTACATCATTCAATCAGAACCATTTCAACTTAATTATGAAATTATAATTCCATTCTCACATAATTTTTAACCGTAACCACAAAAAGGTTAATTGAATCCCAAGACAACACGGTCCAAACGTTTAAAATAGACTCAATCAACCGAGTTGAGAATTAATTAATTTCCCTTTCATTAATTAAATTTTCTTTATCTCACAGCTACAATCACAATTCGTTATCCCGGGAACGGATCCCGCGATAATCTTTTGCGACAAACGCAATTATTGCTTTATGAATATGAATTGTTTTAAAGAGTTTTTAAGCCTGTGGTAGAGTTTTAAAAAGTTCAAATATCAAAAAAGGAAGATACGGAACTAGCAGCGTAGTGTTTTGTTTTTATTAAAATGTCAAAGGAATTTCTTCTAAAGAGGTTTTAGGCCTGTGGTGGATTTTTCAAAAGTTAAAATTTCAAAAAAGGAAGATTGTAACTCGCCTCGTTAGTGTTTTGTTTTGTGTCATAAGTTTAGATAGTTCTATTACTGAACTCTTTGGAGATTTGTTTTTTTACCTACAACGAAATGTTCATGGCCTGCATCTCATCTGATGGTAAGTGATGATCAGGCCAAATGTGGAAGCGATCTTTACTCGGAATCCATAATAGAGGAACTGACTGACCTAACTTCAACTACTAAATACAACGATGCTGTTAACATGATGTTGCTTTTTTATGAGTTTTATGTTTTTTTCTGAAAGGAATATAGTGTTAATGAAATTTCTTTATCTTCCGTTAAATTCCAAATACCCTAAAGCCTTGTTTCGCCAAACTCTTAGCCACAATAGCGATGCAAATTTACTCGCGGGCGGATGACGTAAGAAGATGCGGCATTTGTGATGGATGGAACTGAAATTTGCAAATGGAGTGTGCTTGACCGAAATACAAAATAAAAATAATTAAATATATTGAATACAAAGTTTCGTTTTGTAAGTAATGCTAATATATCTGTATCCCGGTGCAGTATAGTGACGTAAAAAGTCTCTCTTGCCTTAGATTCTGATGTAGTAAGAGATAATGCAAAGCGAAATTAGGCCTTCTCGATCAGACGAATTAGGAGAGGAGTGTAGACTAAATCCTTCATTTTGTTTCTGGTGAATTAAAGAGACTCTTCCTTTTGCAAAGGAGACAAATGATCTGATAGTTATGAAAGAGAAGCGATGTGTCAATCGAATAAAAAACACGATTTTGAGAGAAAAAAATTTATTTTTGTATTACTATTCTAGTAAAGAAATAAATTAAAGTCAGAGACAAAACTGCAAAGTTTTCCGTGCATATCAAATCTTTCAGGAAACTGAAGAGTTTCGAAAAGAAATTGATACTATTGCAATGATAAAATATCTTGGATGCAACTTATATGTATAAAAAAGTGGCTACGCTAGGCGTTAATACATTGTTGTTATAAAGTTAGGTTTCATATAAATAGGTAAGTATACTAATCTCGAAGACGAAGCACGTGTATAATTGATGATTAAATCTTGGATGCACTTTAATTATTGCTGCATTTGAAATTAATTATGTTTGGGGCCAGATTGTTTCGTACAAGAGAACGAACGAAGCGAAAAATCTTGGACTAAAATTTTCAAGGCACGCCCGTGTTTTTGCAAGATATTTCGAAGAGATATATCGGAGTGTTCTTAACTGTGATTTATGTACTTAGGACGTGTTGAGTTCCTTGCCACTTATTTTAGAAAGTGTTTGGAGGTATATTTGGGTTGGGCCATTGACTTACTTTGTGTCCAAACAATGTAAAGGGACTCAGACTGTTGTACTGTCTAATATGTAAAGCAGTTGAAAAAATATTATGCCATTATAATTAAGTTATACTCGATAAAGATGCCCGTTTATTCATATTTGGTAGTTTTTAAGTGTACAATATAAAATACCCAACACATTCACCCACAAGATGGACAGACGACCGCGTAAAGGTGGCAGAAAGGCGCTCGGTGCAGGCCGTTGCTAACCGGCCAATCTAAAAAATCACTGGTTTGAGGCCTATGGTCATCATCTCATCATGATTATGTAAGGCCCTAAACATAAACATTAAATAAACTTCATCTATTTTAATCTTAGAAACATTAACAGACTTAATCATCTCATGTTTTCTCCTTTTAACAACGTAGAAAATGTTCAACCATAATTGTAACTAAGTGAATACAAAATGCTGCCATTACAATTTCAGCGAGAACTAATTCAAAACACTGAAAGGACAGTCTCCAATAAATTGCCATTTTTGAAGTGTAAGATTTTAATTCTACGGCTCATTGGTATTCATACTGAGCACTGAGTCGGAACTTTTTCTCGCACATGCGAAAGTCGACCTTTTTTCAGGGGTGTAGAGTTCTGAATAGTTCTATGAATAGTTAATAAGATGGGGGGAATTTCATAATCGCTCAACTCTCTCGATTCCGTAGAGGCGCGTATGGTGGCACTTATTGTGGTTGAACGAGTTAATAGGGCCATTAGAAGTATGATGCTCGCATAATTATGCTTAGACGTGAATAGTTTAAGGCAATAAGAATTTTAATCCACTTTATTAAGCCTCTTCAAGATAAGAGTGAATAAGCACTTACAGGGTAGGTTTGTAGCATCCTAGTCAGCATTTCACTTACATCAGGTGTGATTGCGGACAAATACCTGTCTTGATCTGCATTAAAAAATAAATGGAAAGACTATTTAAAAAAAACCTAAGGTTCGAACAACAAACAGTTGAAAATAAATGGAATTTTACTCATTCTTAACTTAGAAAAGATTCGGGTACCTTCGGAAATAAAGAGTTATTTGTAAACTCAAGAGAGTAGAAACAGAGATAAATTACCTTATTTTCTATTTTTTTATGCAGAAAAAGGCAGAAATTTGTCTACAATCGCACCTGATGCAGTCTAGAATATTACATTATCTAACCTGTAAGTGCCTATTCACTGCCATTATCATTATTTGTTTGCTAAAAGACATTAAATTACACATTTATTTATGCAGCTCGCAAACCGAGGCGTCCAACCTGACCAAATCGATTAACAATTTCGTTAATGACGATTAATTATGCCGCATCGATTAACATGTCGGCCGAGATGACTATCGATTTGTTTGACGCGATTGCAACGGCTCATTACCTTTGGCGATATTATGAGAGTCTCGGTCCATTAACTGAGGCATCTAAACTTTGAATATGAAAAAGGTTTTTATCAGATCACAAGATTTAGGTTTTGGAAAATGGAGTTTAATATCTATAAAACAGTAGGTATTTACTTGCCATTATCACATCAAGTATAAGCATGAGTTTCAATTAATTTTGCCTATAATGACTCAAGAAAATGAAAACTTATACTCAGAGATTAAAAAAAATATTCCTTTTGTTTTTTTTAATGTACTATTTGCGCTGTATGAATTTTCTTGCATTCGATCCCTTTAACCTAAGAAAAAAGTCATTATGTGGACGCGAACATTAACGCGCGAAGTGTCAATGTAAAAATGTACCTGTTTTTTTATATTAAAAAAAAGATTTCAGGTAAAACTTGTAATATTGCACTGTAAAGTAGGTACAAGGCACCTTTATAAGCTCAACATTATTTACCAAATTAATAAATTGCGAAACGGGCTTCTAAAGTTAAATTTACCTTTGTGTTACCAGTGCATTCATATAATAATTTATTACAAAAGATAATAATAGTTTGTGCAAACTGGTATTGCTTACTTTTCACAGCTCCAAATGTAGGGTTACAAACCGTTTGAATTTTTCAGGATAGTCTCAGGATACTTATAAGTATCAGAATAAAATATTATTATGCATAGGTAGATACTAAAACTTTATGTTTATTCTTGCTAAACCTGCCCCGTATTACAGCCAAATTTCAATTTTTTTTGCATGTGAAACTGGATTTCAAAGCTGTTCTAACCAGTGTTCAACGCGCGTTGAACTTTTTTTGTAATAACGCCCGTAATGTTTAAAGAGGTGCTTTAGGTCAAGATTTCCTCGCCGTGGAATCTTTAATTATTGTCAATAGATGAAGCAATACCCCAGATAATTTTTAAACATGGCTACCCTACTCCAGAAGGGCGGTGAAATTGTGAAATTAATAGTATTCCGTATTGTTACGGTACTGAATGCGATTCATTAATTTTGCACAAAACAAGCCCAGTTTTTGCTCTGTGGTCAGAATATTAATAAATTGCGGTTAGTGCTCTCGGAATAACGGCAGGTGAACAAATGAGGTGTAATATTCATAGCTAAATTAAAAGTTACTTTGACTTTCATTATAATAAAAGTGTGCCTAAAATAATCTACGACGAAATTGAGATAACTATGGAATACTTAATGCTTACACCATGATCTCTAGCCCTCTTAAATAAAATGAAATTGGTATTCCATTGACAGTTTTGCTGCAAACCTTATTTCATATTAAAATTGGGACATTTCTAGATAGGGCTATACTCGTAGAAATAAAGAAATTTGATTTTGATTTTTGATTTTGATTTGAAAGTTTCTCATGTAAAATCAGTTCATTAGCTCACTTCTTCATAGTATTCATGGGTTACCCTAACGAAAATCGAGTTCAATATAAATTCAGGGAGCGTATTGCGAGTTTAAATGAAACGTATTCGATATCAAGTGCGTAAAAAATGACATTAAAAGTATGACAGATTGTACAGCGTCCCGAGAGGATACTTTCAAGAACTAAAATCTTCATAGATTTTTTGACGCACTCAATATCGGGGTCTAAATATTGAAATTATCTTATCATAATTTAATTTATTAGCACGGATTGTTTTATTACTCTCTCCATTAGCAACAATTTATGTTTTAAATATAATTTAAATACGGCTGAAATACGAGTACCCTCAAAGTACTTCCATTTCAACCGCAACTCTGGAATCCGGACAAGAAACAAAGTACTATAGCCCAACATTTAATTTTAATTTGCGCACTCTTTGTAATCCAAAGTACAACATTTTGTAATCCAATGTGTTATTTAACCTTTACCGACCCCGACCTTTGGACGATGCATGTCCAGCCCAGTGGGCAGGATAATACACTGCCGAGCTGGTAAAGTTTTTTATTTGTTACAACATTATCGTGTTATCAAGTTCTGATGGGGCGAGTTTTTTGAAAGGAGTGTATCGGCGGTCCATTTTCTGCTCAGTTTCTATGCAAAGCCTGTGAAACAAGTTGTCGTTTATCTGTATTGTCTCTATGGTCTAAGGTCTCTACTACAAATAGTTGTCGTTATGTGACGAAACTGGGTCCTACCGTAATGTTGTAAAAGTTTAAAGTTTCTTACCCCCAACGCAAAAAGCGAGGTGTTTTATCCCAACTTCCCAATTAATATTATAAATGCGAAAGTAACTCTGTCTGTCTGTCTGTCTGTTACGCTTTCCCGCTTAAACCTCGCAACCGATTTTGATGAAATTTGGCATAGAGATAGTTTGAGTCCCGGGAAAGAACATAGGATAGTTTTTATCCCGGTTTTTGAAACAGGGACGCGCGCGATAAAGTTTTTCTGTGACAGACAAAATTCCACGCGGGCGAAGCCGCGGGCGGAAAGCTAGTGTATAATAAGCTTGACGTATAATAATCTGTTTTTGGTTATGTACAGGACCTATACAACGTGTCCACCANAGCCCCTATTTTTTTATACTAGTGTGTCAGTACATATTATAATGCAAACATGGGTCCGGAAGGCATCTCATGAAAATATGTGCACCGAACACTATAGCAATTTCGGTTCTAATAGTTTTTAATTCTTTATCGATTTAACGCATGTAGTGCAAGTTTGTACACCTAGCCATCTCTTTGTAAAATGTGTCATCAAAATAATCAATTGAGATACTCAGTTGGAGTACGAATTCAATTTGTTTGAATTTTCTTCCAAATTGACCTGTATTTTGTAGCGGACGTGGCTTTTGTTTCAGCTTTTGCTTGCCACATAGTATTTTTAAAATGTCTGACCAGCCTTGCTGATTCATGTTCAGGGTGTACTTCGTCTCCTGAGCTTTCATATTTGGTATTCTACTCTTCAAAGTCCGTAAAAACCCGAAATTGTGTTTCCTGGTCTTTTTAGTCATGAAAATCTTTAATTTCATATTCAGTTGCGTTTCCAAATAATGCTACGACACATCCTTCATATTTAGGATGCACTAAAATAGAAAAACAACTAAAAATTAAGCCATAATATCAAATAACAAATAAAATAGTTTTCAATCAACTACTGGAGGTTTGACCGACCAGCTACGATCGTGCGACTTAATTTTGTGGTAGTAATAATTATTAATTTATGCAATGAAATACCAATAAAAGTATTCCATTCGGATAATCACTGTTTTCGTAATAAAATAAAACTATAACACTTATCCGAAAACAACAATAACCACATAAAATCAATATTTACACTGGCCGCCTCTCGTTCCAAAAAATGCAGCAAACTTTAAGTCCGAGTAAACGAGCACTGACAGGTCCCAACACTAAATGAGCGGCACTGTGTGCGAGTAAATATCTCTCACGAGCGATCGCTGCCGATTGCGGCCGCAAAAACAAGTTTACATGGGCATGAGATTTTTTCAAAGTTACTCTCACGTACGTGTATCGTCGTGTGTAAAGGGCTATGTTGGGAGCATACGCTGACAAAGTTTCAGCTTTTATAAAATGACGTAGGTCTGGCGTTCACTATCTCTTAGTCTAATTGAGTTGGGAGACGGCGGGATATTTTATTCATTTCCTCGGCAGCGCCCGATTGGTTAACGGTATCAATGGCACACGGACAAACCTCGAAAAGCTTTGGATTCCACATCAAAGCAGTGGCAGTGTGAGCACTCCGAAATTGATTCGTATAAGCAATCCGGATATTTTTTCAGTCTAATACAGGAATCAGTTAAATTAGAATCGATTGGGTTTTTGTATGTATTGTTGATGCTAGTGGTTTGATTTCATCAAAAAAACTATTTACTTATCGGTCCTTTATTAAGCATTAGCTACCTTCGTGTGTAGCTTTGACTATGTTGATTTCGGTGTGTTACAAATTTTGTTAACCCAATAATGACAGAAAATATTTTTTGTACTGAAACTAAATGGGTCTTACATTGACTAATGTTATTAAAAGTTTAAATATAACTTAGGCTACTTAAATACCAAATTAAGTTTGCATAAAAAATCCTGAAATTCTTGGAAAATTCCATGAAAGACATAAATGCACGTAGTTGAAAATGCGAGCTTTTTAAAAGCTCGTATCGATATGTATATGAACAGACGTACTTTCAAACGGTAAACTGAAAGCTCAGACCAATTTTCCTCTCACGAGCCATTATGTCGTATCGGATAGGAAAAGAAGCGGAGTATAAAGGCAATGGATAAACAATGGGTGATGCTGTTAAAATGATCCGTAATAGCAGAGCCGAGCAATCATTAGAGGAAAGACAATAGCTTTGTTTTGTTACAACACATAAACGTCTTATCGGGGAGTTGTTACAGAAAAACGTACTGATTGCTTTCGAACGTCCTTGTTATTTTGAAACTTAATTCAATGCATGTTTTTTCTACTTTTTTCTATCAGAAACAAAATACTTTAGGCCTTTATGCTCTTGACAGTGGACAGAAAAAAATATGATTGGGTTTTAGGTAATATTAGCTATACAGGGTGGAAACGATAAGTGATCTCACTCGATTATTTCTAAACTATACAAGATATTACTTATTAAACTATACAACATTGAATTTTCGGATAGTTCTAGTTTATTCTGTAACCTATTATTGGTACCGTTTGAAAGAGCTTGTGAAGTACTTTCAGGATCATTAACCAGTTTTTCGATATCTTGTATAGTCTAGAAATAATCGAGTGAGATGAATTATCGTTTTCACCCTCTATAGTAAGATGTTTTAATGCACACCATACAAACTGTCAAAATCGTAATGATACCTACTATTTACGCGGTTTTATCGCTAGGACGCAATCTCTTCCAACAATTCTGGGAAAGAACACCATGTTTCAACGTATAAGTATCCCAAATCTAAAACCAATCACAGATTTCTTTAAATTTTTGAGATTAGATTTATATTCGCAGGTTCAAAACTAGATTCATAATTAAGGCTGAGTTGCACCACCTAACTTTGACCGCAACTTTAACGATAGCCGTTGTTTTTTGTATGGAGTTTGACAGACTTTTGACGTTTGTTACAGTTAAAGTAAGATGTTGCAACTCAGCCTTAGATTCATCATAGGCCCAAGACTCGATTTAAAATTATTAAGCATCGATACTCTAGCTAGAATGTGATTAAATAGTTCGTATTTTAGACTTTGTATTTTTATCTAAGTGCCTACATTTCTACATTTTTTGTAGTTTACAATAAAGACAGTGTTTATCTAATTTATTGGAGCTTGCTGCTAGCTTGTAAAAGCGGGTCTCATTTTTATTCAGCTTTTCCCCGTCCAAAGTGTCACTTACAGCCTTCCGAGCTTTTAATGTCACCCGATAAAAATGCAGTTAATCCTTAAAACAATTGCTACAATGTTAAAAGTCTTAAAAATATTATGGTTGGAGTTACTCCAAGGAGAATGTGGTGGAAGAACGTAATATTTTTCTGTGTAAACTTTTAATGCACTACGTTTATATTTGTGCTGTTTTATTGCTTTCATCTTATATCATAGTTGATACAAAGATATGAGTTTAGATATTTAAATGTAACCTCGCGTAAATGAAATAATTTTAATTGCCAATGTCGTAAAAGGCGACAAATATCCGAACAACATGCAACCCTGACCGTCTGGAATAATTGTTTCCAAATTGCATAGTTTATAGAGCTAAATTACTTGAATAATTATAACAGTAAAATGAAAATCAAAATATTAAAATCAATGTGAAAATCAGTAAATGAAAATATCGTAGCCACAAAATAAAAAACACTGTCTTCTTCCTGAAAAGCATTTAGTGATACGAAAAATATTTCCTCTTAGAGTGCTCAAAGAAATTTCCTGACTCTATAATTTCAATTATTCTAAAGAAATCACATTTTCCTGGTCCCGTTCCGATATCGTAATTTCAAATTTTCTTGCTCTCCGCTAAACTTTACATAATGGTAAAAGCTATGAAATTTTATATTGCCAATATCTGAGCTTTTTCTTTAAGATTGTAACAGGTGGTAGGTTTGTTTGAATTCGTTTGGAAATTTTAGTCAAATATTTGAAAATTACGGGAAACTGTGACGTAAACATAGATATAATGTCTTTTTCATAAAGGATGGCCTAGTTAAATATTATGTAAGGTGTGATTAGATTTGCTATAAATTAAACAATTTATATTTTTGGCAAGAACTAGATATAAGTACCTTATCAGTTACAAAAATAAAAAATACAAACAGTCGAACATAGAACCTCCTCCATTTTTTAAGTCGGTTAATTAGAACCAATGGGGTTAGGCTTTGGCTATTTTAATTTAAAGGTAGACTTTTATTACACTACAACAGTACTACGTACGTACGTTATTTATAAGTCTATTTTATTTCAAAAAGAAAATTAAATACTCTGATAACAAAGATTTTTTTGCATTTTGCGAGCTTATAGAAAAAAATGATCAAACTCACAGTCGAAGAACCACCAAAGTGTAATTGAAAGGAAATGATCACAGAACAAACTTCGTAAGGAATAATTTATATAAATATTAAACTTTGAAAACATAGACAAAACAACAAAGTTCTAAGTCAACAAAAATTTCAGCTCCAAAAATTTTTATGATGAATTAAAGTGGTTCCACTGTTGTCTTAAATTTGAGACGACCTCTTGGGGTTCCTTTGGGTTAAAAGGTTTTGCTGACCCTCCTGAGAGGGTAAGATGAAGTGACGTACGGTCAACAAAAAAGTGAAGGAAATCGTTGAAGATAAACAAAGGTCTACAGTGATCGGAAATTAACCTTTTTCATGTTTGACGAGACGCGACAGCTCATTCAAGTGTCCCATATCTTTATAAGATTTGAGAACAGATACTTGTGTACCATCGTTACCACATTCAGCTACCGAACAATGAAGTTTAACCGTTATGTTCAGTAGTAGTTCCTAAGAAATTTAAGTAGGTGGACGTGCGAGATTATCCACTGTAGTATCTCTTTCCGTGGCTACATAATAACTGTTTATTATCTTGCGTGAAACTAAAACGCAGCTGCTAAATCAAAAGGTATTGCATTCAATGCCCGAGGTAGGCAAAAGTTTGTTCATTTGGGCATCGAACAAATCTCTGAAAGCTTTCCTTTAGTTAGTTTTGGGTGCAGTAGTTGTTTGCAGTGATTTTTTGTAGTAGACTCTACGTCGTGTGATCATAAAATATCCAACAGCATCGAAATGCAGCCTATCCTTTTGCTTCATAAATTTATAGATAGATTACTTGTAATCTCATTTAGTAACTAATTATCCCACCAATTCAGTTACTTTAAGAAGGCATCAGAAAGGTATTAACGGCCTTAATTACTACTTGTACCTGACAAGTATCGACAATGAACAGTAAGCTCTTAGCTCGTATTTCTCATTTGGCGAAGCTCGCGTAGTCTCAATTTTGGGGGCTTAAGTCTAAAAGCCCAACAAATTGGTCCCATAAGTAATTGATTAATCACCCTCTGGTATCTATTTAGTACCGGCTTGTCTTCTCAGAACGCGTCTTAATGGGAATTGTCTTCTATCGACTACACAAGCCCCTAAATAATTCCGACCTTGTCATGACATACTTGTAGTCTTGGAGATCAGCTGTTGCCAAAGTTTGTTATACGTATTTACATAATGTTATTGCTTTTATTCCTTTTGGAAAGATAAGTCAGCTAGAAATAAGAAAAGATGTGTTTCGATACATTTTTGATAGAACTGAAAGGAATATTAAGAGAAGGCGCACACCGTTGATTTTTAGTTGGCCGATAGTTGTGCCCGATTTTAATTTGTAAGAAGAATCGGCCAAATCGAATCGGCGTAGTGTGCGCACTCCCATACATGCCCATACTGATCAACAGCCCGACTAAACTATCGGCCGACGAAAAATCAACGGTGTGCGCCTATTCTAAGTGTTATGGCACGAGTATGGAATGTGCCAAGGACTTGTATTGATTTGGTAAAGTTACCACAGTTTCATACCAAAACATGGGTTAATCTTTGTGTCTTTTAATGGTGTAGCTTGACCTCTTTTACATGACAATTTAGGCGCGAACATCAAGCCTCCCTAATCTGTCTGGGTAGCTTCAGGAGTGTGGTTATGGCCCACAAATCCTCAATTTGCTTCTGATTAATTAGAGAAGGTAGTGTTTCTGCAGTGCGAATTATATTATTTATTAATTATTATTTGATAAATTATTATTATCATTATCTCTATACTTAGCGCACTCTTTCGCATTCATGTAAAAATGAACAAAACTTGACTGTTTACCCCTTTACGTTGAGTGCAATAAGTTGCGTCTCATAAATATTATTTTTATGTTAACCAGTGCACCGCCGTTTGAGCCCATGTTCCAAAACATTCGCAAATATTGTTTACCCCCACACGCGCCTTTCATTAACCTCTCATCACTCCTTTTGAATAAAATATCGTCGGGACCCGGTCCCCTGACCCGCTGTTGTTACAAGCCTCAGCCGGGACAGAATAGGAACACACGGAATTATGACCCGGGGGAGCACTGTTGGTATATCATTATGTTCATAATTTTGTTATAAGAGTTTGTTTGACTGTAAACATGACATGACAAAGTCTCGCAAATTAAGAGAACGACGCAGTAGACTTTTTATTTGAGAGCTGCGTTTTAGCTGGTTTTGTAACGATTTGTTTCTTTATAGGTACATGGCTACCTGTGCAAAAATAAAAAATACTATTTACATAGGTGATTGTCAAAAGTATTAAGATGTTTATTTAATACCAGTCTCCGGTATCCACCCACAGATTCTCTCATCTTTGATTAGTATAGCACTAAGCACTAATCACAAAGTCTATTTTAAAACCAAACTACGAGTATGATTCAAAAGGCCTAGTTTATTACTAAAAACTGTTGGATTTAACCTTCACCACTGCAGTTCCCAACTTGACGTTAGCGAATGGTGACACTTAATTTGGCGGAGTACACTCGGGCCTAATGAGAGTCCTACATTTTGGGCGAGATAGCGTGCAGCAGTGGACGGGTTAAGCCTGCCGAGGCTTATACTATAATAACAGGGTGCTATGAGGCTATGAGCCAACAGCAAAATTACCAGGTATTAGCAACTTGACTAATACTCACAAACGATGCTTGCTTAAGTGAAGCAGCAAATGGAACGCAGAGCATAGAATACGGCTCTGTGATTGGTTCGTGTGTGACCCTGTGCGTCCACGTGCACTGTGAGACCTCATAGTAATGTTTGCGAATACGGGCGTTAAAAACTTGTTTGTGGTTTAAACGCAGTCAAAGGATACTATAGGAGGGTATACGAGTGGTAGCAAACAAATGTTCCAAGGCCTAATGAGAGTCCTACATTTTGGGCGAGATAGCGTGCAGCAGTGGACGAGTTAAGCTTGCCTTGTTGCGAGGCTAACACTATAATAACAGGGTGCTATGAGGCTATGAGCCAACAGCAACATTAGCAGGTAACTTGGCACCTTGACTAATACTCACAAACGATGCTTGCTTAAGTGGAACGCAGAGCATAGAATAGAGCTCTGTGATTGGTTCGTGTGTGACTCTGTGCATCCACGCGCACTGTGAAACCTTAAAGTGATGTTTGCGAATACGGGCGTTAAAAGCTTGTTTGTGGTTAAAACGCAGGCAAGGGAGTTTTCTGTAAGGATATAGTCCTACTATTATCATAAATGCGAAAGTTTGGATATCTGGATGTTTGTTACTCTTTCACGCAAAAATTACTGAACGGATTTTGATGAAACTTTACAGTATTATTGTTTATAACCCAGAATAACACATAGGCTATAATTTATGATGATCTGTGATAAACGAAATTTCACGCGGGTGAAGCCGTGGGCAAAAGCTGGTAGCAAATAAATGTTCCAAGACCTAATGAGTGTCCTACATTTTGGGCGAGATAGCGCGAGGCAGTGGATAGGTTAAGCCTGCCCTGTTGCGAGGTTAATACTATCATAACAGGGGCTATGAGCCAACATGAAAAGTCACCAGATATTAGCATTTTTACTAAAAAAGTTTGTGGTTATCGTAAGGAGGGCGAGAATTCTTTTAGGAGAATTCCTAAGTTTGTGTTATAAACTGTGGTTGTAAGAATTTACCAAAATAAATTTTGACGATAACCGGTGTTTTTTGTATGGCGTTTGACAGATTTTTGACGTTTGTTAAAGTAAGATGGTGCAACCCAGCCTTACACTTAAGCCGTAGGTAACAATGCTGATGGTTGTTTAATTACTCGCAGCTCGTGTCCCATGTTACGGTTGTAGAGTAGCATGGTTTTTTAAACAAATAAAGTTTTAAAATCTCATATGCAAGTAAGCGTTTAAAAAGCAGTTTTACACATTCCAGTAATAACCCTACCACTACATCCACTATTTGGACTACATCCACTATTTCTGACATTAATGCATGGTGACATTTAATTCAGCACAGTAGGTGCGGTCGGGTTTAGCGAGAGAGCATGTGGCAGTAGAAGGGTTAATCCGTTACGAGCTAATCACAGGTTATAAGCCAACGAGATGTGGAGATACCGTATAACAGCTCGAGAAGATTATCTATTAATTGCTAATTAATCCGATAATTGTTCCTAGTTAATCTTACGCTTCTCCTAATTAACTATTTGTCGAGTAAACTAAGCTATTTGACACAGCCTTTGTGTGGATGTATCTGTTTGACTACAATTATGTATGTAATTACTTTGTATGTAATATTGTTGGTATACCGTAATAAATAAAATAAAATAAATAATAAAATAAAATACAATATCACCAGAGGGCTTAGTGTGAGTTTACATCAAACGTACTCACTAGTAAGCGCGTTAAAAATATATGAAAATTTTAGTTCTTGAAAGTTTCGGCTAGGGGCGATGTACAGTCGCGGAATGAAAAGGTTCGTCAGTTTTTAAATTGATTCCTTCAACGAATCGCGAGCACATATTACGTTTTGAAACTATGTTACAGAATAATCTCAAGTTAGAGAAAATAATCTTTAACTGTTCGTCAGTAAAGTTCAAAATTATTCAGATCAAAGTTGTTTGACGATTTATCTTGTCAAGATTATTATGATTGATAAACTAAAACCTTCTTGTTGGTTCAACCTGCCATTATTATTTCTATTAAATAAAAAAAAAACTACATTTTGTAACATTGCATAGGATAGAAAATTAAACAATCAAAACCTTATCGTTAGCAAACGTCATATTTATTTAAATGTTAGCAGCACTGTTTCTTGAACTGTTATGTTGGCAGGTTTGACTCTTACAGTACCTAGTGCAAGCAAAAACCGACACTAAGGTGACGAACCTTTTCATACATTTAATGTCATTTTCACTGACGACGTTTCATGTAAACTCACACTAAGCCCTCAGTACAGTCTTGTCACTAACTGAAAGGTAGAATCTAAAGATGAAACTGTCAACGATATAACGATGCCTCCTAAGTAAACTATCGTAGGTATGTCTTAAAACCAAACTTTACAGTAAAGCCATTTAAAGATATTTATGTGTGCAGTTTTCCCATCTTTTGAGCTAGGGGTACGATTTTTTCAAAACATATAGTCGATACAAGGTGTATTCTCATACAATAACATTTATTTGTAAATATATTGTAGTTTTGGAGATATTGTTGTTACGGTGTTTTACGGCGGATAAAATTAGTCATAGAAATCGTAACATAACTATACAATTATTTACTTTGTCTAGCTGTAGGTAAAATATATAGTAAGAGCCACATACTCCATTGTACGGGAACATAATCATTTATACTGTCGAAGGTATGTTACATATTTATTAATTTTTATTCGCTTTAATTTTATAAAAAGTTAGATGAAGCCGAGTACCAGGTACTCCTAAAGTTCTACAGCACGAGCGTGCATGTCGGGACGATGTTTGAATTTTTGGTAATGTAAGTAATGGAAACCTTTCAAATCTTTTAAAGGCCTGAACATCAGATTTACTCTAGAATTAACTCAAGAATGTCTCCGAGACACATAACCACCAAATAGTACAAATCCGCTGTAGAAAATACAGCCACCAGTGAAAATATCGAGAGGATACCAGGATTCTAGTACCAATAGATGAACCAAAATGATCTCTTTTATGAAAATATCTAACCCCATGTGTTATTGAATAATAGCCTCGACATCTGGGATTAAAAAAAAAAAAGTTATTATTAAAAACGAAGGCTCATGTTCAATTTTAAGATGCTACTACCCCCAAAATTCAGGTTTTGACAGAGTTCTAGGTTAGGGCCATGAGCTATTTTTGAATTTTTTTGCAGAAATTAGTATCTAATTACGATATCATGTCTTTATGAAGAATAATAAAACTCGTTATATCTAAAATGTCTTTTTTAATTAGTTTAAATTGTAATTGTAATGAAATAGCTATTCATAGGTTCATGACGGATTGATACGATCGTGCGGGGGGGTTTAGGGGGGTTAAAGTCACCCCCTGATTTTTTTCGCTATTTTTCTCTATTTACTAAGATCCTAAAGACCCCAGAAACCAACGCGATTTTTTAGAAATCGTCAAATGTTTCTCTCGTGCTGAAAGGGATATGCTCTATTTCTTCATGTCTTTTGTTCGTCTTATTAGGTACGTCACTCATTGACATTTCACTAAAACGTAATTTGACATGATTATAATTATTAATTACTCATATTATTAAAGTCTACACATACACTCTGGTAAATAATCTCTGATTATTATTAGAAACGTCACAGTGTATACAACTTTCTTAAAAAAAATAGCACAATTGTATACAGATTCGTTTACAAAAATTGTGTTTTATTAACACGGGCCAAAATTGACAGTTTCTGTAAACGTGTTAAGTCTCTAAACATTTGTTTTGCACACTTACGAGACTGACCACTGACACATGAAAGCCATTTTGCAATCTGCCTTAGGTGTGGCCTGAAAGACCCAGGCACTTCAGTTGGCTGCCGGCCAAGCGCAGAACATACCGGAGTTCAGATGACAAGACCATTTAATCCGAGGCTTTGTCATTTTTTATCTTCGTCTAAAAATATAGAACTTTATGAATTAGTTGACAGCACATCAGACTAAACATTTTAATTGCCAAAATCTTTACTTTCAAGTGCTGTGATACACCTTTTATAATAAGTTATACAAGGATGTTTCGGAATGATAGGTAAACTCGTACCTACACAAATTCCACAAATAATTTTGACTAACAACGGCATTCACAAACGATGCAGCAAATGGAACGCACAGCTTTGAATAGAGCTCTGAGATTAGTTCGTAAGTCAACCTGTGCGTCCACGCGCATACCTCATAGTAATGTTTGTGAATACGGGCGTGAGTCCTTCTAGTTCGTGGTCTCATAAAAGAAATTATGAAACTTGATACGTCATAGTTATTTTAAACCAGGTAATTATGCTCACGGCGTATTGTACGGATTATTACCTACGTTTATTCTGTATTGTATACGCCTCATCTAGACTCCCCAATTAATTCTGTTTAAAATTACATCATTCAATCAGAACCATTTCAACTTAATTATGAAATTATAATTCCATTCTCACATAATTTTTAACCGTAAACCACAAAAAGGTTAATTGAATCCCAAGACAACACGGTCCAAACGTTTAAAATAGACTCAATCAACCGAGTTTAGAATTAATTAATTTCCCTTTCATTAATTAAATTTTCTTTATCTCACAGCTACAATCACAATTCGTTATCCCGGGAACGGATCCCGCGATAATCTTTTGCGACAAACGCAATTATTGCTTTATGAATATGAATTGTTTTAAAGAGTTTTTAAGCCTGTGGTAGAGTTTTAAAAAGTTCAAATTACAAAAAAGGAAGATACGGAACTGGCAGCGTAGTGTTTTATTTTTATTAAAATGTCAAAGGAATTTCTTCTAAAGAGGTTTTAGGCCTGTGGTGGATTTTTCAAAAGTTTAAATTTAAAAAAAGGAAGAATTGGAACTCGCCTCATTAGTGTTTTGTTTTGTGTCATAAGGTTAAATAGTTCTATTACTGAACTCTTTGGATAGGTTTTTTACTCACAACGGGAATGTTCATGGCCTGCATCTCATCTGATGGTAAGTGATGATCAGGCCAAATGTGGAACTGACTGACCTAACTTCAACTACTACAACAATGCTGTTAACATAATGTTGGTTTTTATATGAGTTTTATGAGTTTCTCTGAAAGGAATATAGTATTTACTGGAATTTCTTTATCTTCCGTTAAATTCCAAATACCCTAAAGCCTTGTTTCGCCAAACTCTTAGCCACAATAGCGATGCAAATTCACTCGCGGGCGGATGACGTAAGAAGATGCGGCATTTGTGATGGATGGAACCGAAATTTGCAAATGGAGTGTGCTTGACCGAAATACAAAATAAAAATAACGATAGATATTGATATAAAGTTTCGTTAAGTTTTCGTTTTGTGAGATTCTTTATCTTTATTAGATAATATTATTTACGAACAGTAAAAAAAAATGAAAACAGGTCTGTTTCCGTGGATGTCGTAAGAGTCAAAAGACATAGGTATGCGAAGCGAACATCAGGCCTGCCCAATCACGTATTTGGTGAGGAGTGCAGACCAAATCCTCCTTTTTGACTCTAGTGAATTATGTGGATACGGTTGGCCTCCTGCTATGGAGACAGGCTGGGTTGTACCATCTTACTTACATCAAAAATCTGTCAAACTCCATACAAAAACACCGGTTATCGAGAAAAGCAAATACAGGTAATATTTCAATGTTACCTATCGGCGTATCGCGTTAAAACCTGTTTAAATTAATTCAATTCTGCAACGCGAAAGTTTAAACTTTATTATTGCAAAGTTTTACATGGATAACAATTTTTTGAACACTGTTGTGTTCAAAATTTTGTTATCCATGTAATACTTTGTTTTTACATGTTTCAAACGTACAATCTTTCAGTTGTTACTGAAGAGATACAAAAAGAAATTGATACTGGCTTGTTGCAATAATAACCAGAACGCACGAAAAAAATATTGCTGCATTTTAAATTAATTATGTTTGGGGCCAGATTGTTTCGTACAAGAGAACGAACGAAACGAAAAATCTTCGACTAAAATTTTCAAGGCACGCCCGTATTTTTGCAAGATATTTCGAAGAGATATATCGGAGTGTTCTTAACTGTGATTTATGTACTTAGGACGTGTTGAGTTCCTTGCCACTTATTTTAGAAAGTTTTTGGAGGTATATTTGGGTTGGGTCATTGACTTACTTTGTGTCCAAACAATGTAAAGGGACTCAGACTGGGTTCNCCGAATTACCGAGGGTACCTAATTCTATAAAATAATAAAACAACATTTTTATATCAACGACCTTTTATCAGGAGCGGACTGGTCAATTGAAGCTATAATGCTATAATTTAATGAGAACTTACAGAGCAGATAATAATACATCTGATATGACCATCCACCAGGTTACACTTCAATACTATAATGCGAACAGGTCGCTGCCTGCTGCTCTCTTCTGAACACTATAATCCAGACCTTATAGGCACTTACAGGTAGATATCTACCATCTTATACTGCATCTCACTTTACATCATATGCAACTGCGGTCAAATATGTACCTTTTGCTACCTAGTTCTGCGTTGAGTTTATGAAGTCAAAAAAAAAATCAGCTAGTGCTAAAGTAGTTTCATGAACCTTGATGGAACAGTCCAAGCATTGGGTATTGAACGGAATTTGAGAACATATTTAAATACAATGTGAATATACCATCATCAACAGCCCTTTACAGTCCACTGCTGGACTATGAGCCTCCTCCACTATAGTGGAGGGTTTTGCCATAATCTCCACGCTTGGCAGGCGGGTTGGAGATCGCAGTTGATGTTTTTCAGAGAGCGCTGCTGCCCATTCTCTGTTTAATGTGTAGTCCCTAAGTCGCCTCTTACGACACCCACGGGAAGAGTAGGGGTTGGTGACAAATGTATTCTACTCTGCCGTCACCACACGGCTTATATACCTAATATATACCACAAATATAAGATTATACCACAAATTGCAAAACCAATCATGAAACGTAATATTTTATCTGATACATCTGATCAAACTTTTTGATCCCCTTGGCTGGAGCTTAGCTCCAAGTACAGTCATGGCTAAGATTCTAATGGAAATAGAATAGAAAGTATTTATTTGTTACAAAACAAAAACTTTGGCTGATAAAAAAATAATAAGGATAGAAAGATAAGTAACTCATTAAAAAAAGATTGGATTAAGATACGGCAGGATTTGATTCATATTGACAAAATACAGATATAGATTGGTATAGGTAGAGAGAAAAAATACGTCAGCATCATCATTTCAGCTACAGGACGTCCACTGCTGAACATAGGCCTCCCCCAATGACTTTCACATCGCACGGTTGGAAGCACATAGTACGCAGAACTGACGGCCGATGGGCCAGCAAGGTTATGAAGCGGAGGCCAGGTATCGTAAAACGCAGCGTTGGGANTTATGTAAGAAAATGCGCTACCCTCAGACTGTTATACTGTCTAAAATGTAAAGCAGTTAAAAAAATATTATGCCATTATAATTAAGTTATACTCGATAAAGATGCCCGTTTATTCATATTTGGTAGTTTTTAACACTACAATATAAAATACCCAACACATTCACCCACAAGATGGACAGACGACCCTGTAAAGGTAGCAGGAAAGCGCTCTATGCAGGCCGATGCTAACCGGCCAATCTAGAAATCACTGGGAGAGGCCTATGGTCATCATCTCATCATGATTATGTAAGACCCTAAACATAAACATTAAATAAACTTCATCTATTTTAATCTTAGAAACATTAACAGACTTAATCATCTCATGTTTTCTACTTTTAACAACGTAGAAAATGTTCAACCATAATTGTAACTAAGTGAATACAAAATTGCTACCATTAAATTTTTAGCGAGAAGGCTAATTCAAAACACTGAAAGGACAGTCTCCAATAAATTGCCATTTTTGAAGTGTAAGATTTTAATTCTACGGCTCATTGGTATTCATTCTGAGCACTGAGTCGGAACGTTTTATCGCACACGCGAAAGTCGACCTTTTTTCAGGGATGTAGAGTTCTGAATAGTTCTTTAAATAGTTAATAAGATGGGGGGAATTTCATAATCGCTCAACTCTCTCGATTCCGTAGAGGCGCGTATGGTGGCACTTATTGTGGTTGAACGAGTTAATAGGGCCATTAGAAGTATGATGCTCGCATAATTATGCTTAGACGTGAATAGTTTAAGGCAATAAGAATTTTAATCCACTTTATTAAGCCTCTTCAAGATAAGAGTGAATAAGCACTTACAGGGTAGGTTTGTAGCATCCTAGTCAGCATTTCACTTACATCAGGTGTGATTGCGGACAAATACCTGTCTTGTTCTGCATTAAAAAATAAATGGAAAGACTATTTTAAAAAACCTAAGGTTCGAACAACAAACAGTTGAAAATAAATGGAATTTTACTCATTCTTAACTTAGAAAAGATTCGGATACCTTCGGAAATAAAGAGTTATTTGTAAACTCAAGAGAGTAGAAACAGAGATAAAATTACCTTATTTTCTATTTTTTTATGCAGAAAAAGGCAGATTTTGTCTACAATCGCACCTGATGCAGTCTAGAATATTACATTATCTAAACGACACTAAATTACACATTTATTTATGCAGCTCGCAAACCGAAGCGTCCGACCTGACCGAATCGATTAACAATTTCGTTAATGACGATTAATTATGCCGCATCGATTAACATGTCAGCCGAGATGACTATATCGATTTGTTTGACGCGATTGCAACGGCTCATTACCTTTGGCGATATTCTCGAGTCTCGGTCCATTAACTGAGGCATCTAAACGATGCTTTGAATATGAAAAAGGTTTTTATCAGATCACAAGATATACCTATGTTTTGGAAAATGGAGTTTAATAATTATCTAAAACAGTCTTTACTTGCCATTATAGCATCAACTACAATATTGAGTTTAATTGAAATGAAATCAAATGCCTTACATAGACCTACTTTTAAGTAAATTGATTAACACTAGAGTACACGCGTGGCCTACTAGAGTAGACCAGGGTAACATTTTACGCTATAACTTTTTAAGAACTTGCGCCAGAGAGCTGGCATTCCAGGAAAGCCTCGTTGACTAAATTGTCAATAAGCCAGTAAAGTTTGAGTCGCTAGGCGTCTACGCACTTTTCTAAAATTGTCCGTCAAAACTGCGGGTCTACTCAAAAGCCCGAAATCACTCACGAAAAAAATTATGGAAGACTTGCAAAAAATGGATTTACCCCATGTACCAGGCAGTAGAAAGTCTTGAATACTATGACAGATAAAAAACAAATCATATTTTTTCAGTAATTTTTTTTTTGCTAACATGGATCTCAGAGTGCAATTTTGGTCCAAAAAATTTACAACTTTTTAATCTGTTTATAATGTTTTATCCCAAATAGTTATACAAAGAAACTTTGATTATAAAAGAACTATAATAAACACTTTTATCATTTACATAATAATTTTATTCATAAATTGTTTACAAACTGATATACAGTGATTTTTAATTGGCTTACCAGAGTAGGCCGCGCGTGTATTGGTGTAAAAAAAGGGGCGCGTGTACTGCAGTGTTAAAGATAAAACTTATTTTTATTTTTAAAGTAGCGAGTTTTCTCGACAGCTTAGCCTCATTAAACTTATTCTCTTGCATTCGCTAACTTAACCTAAAAGCCATACACTATATTATTATAATCTGTTGACGTGCACGGCGCGCGAAAATCTTCGTGCGCCATTTTTTAGCGAAGAAAGTGAGATTCAATTGTTTTCAGCTACCTTTTATGCTCCACATTATTTACCAAATAAATAAATTGCAAAACGGGCTTGTAAAGTTAAATCTACCTTTTTGTTTAAAATGTTTGCGAAAGCTTTTATGATAACCAGTGCATTTAAAATAAATGTATTACAAAAGATAATAATAGTTTGTGCAAACTGGTATTGCTTACTTTTCACTGCTCAAAGTGTAGGGTTTCAAAGCGTTTGATATTTTCAGGATAGTCTCAGGATACTTATAAGTATCATAATAAAATATTATTATTCATAGGTAGATACTAAAACCACAGAATAAGTAATAGTACAGGTACAGAAGGATTACTCCGCAAGACGATTTAAATAAATGCGAGTCTTGCTACGACGCGATACAGTGGAATTCAGCTCGCACAGCACTACGTACCTACAATTTTATTCACCTACAAGTTTTGTCTCTTTCTATTGCGTGCCTCTGAACTCTTCTTACGCTGTTAGGGTTGCTGTCTAGTGAAAAAATAATTAATCTACTTATATGTCATGAGGTACGTATGTAGGTTTACGTACGTATTTACGTATGTAGTGTAACGCATTCATTATGGAAAACCTTGGGAGAGGCCTTTGTCCAGCAGTGGACATCATTTGGCTGAAACGAACGAACGCATTCTGAGCAGTAGTCATGGTAGGTTAGGTTCCTATACTATCCTAAGAATTATTGATTACCTACATGGCCAACATACCTGTCAGCATCTTTGGGAATCGAAAAAAAAGATAAATAAAATCCGGTAGATTTCTTTTCGAATTTAAACACCCGAACGCCGCACAATATTTCTTTCTCTTTATGTAAATTTTTAAATAATACTTCGATCGTAGAATTAGGTACTACAACTCACGCCAGCGTCCTGACAGGCGCGCGCGTGACACTCGACTGATATAATACCCGCCGGCGGGGCGCTTCGCTGTAGGTAATTATCGGATGTACCGCGCGGAGTGAGCCAGGCCTACTAAATGTTTATTCTTGCTAAACCTGCCCCGTATTACAGCCAAATGCCTAATCATTTTGCATGTGAAACTGTATTTCAAAGCAGTACCAGTGTTCAACGCGCGTTTAACTTTTTCGTTATAAGGTCCATAATGTTTAAGGTTTTCAAATCTCTCCATAATATTCTTCATTACTTTAGGTCAAGATTTGTATGTCTGCTGTCAATAGATGAAGCAGTGCCCCAAATATTTTTTAAATTATGGCTACCCTACTCCAGAAGGGCGGTGAAATTAATAGTATTCCGTATTGTTACGGTACTGAATGCGATTCATTAATTTTGCACAAAACAAGCCCAGTTTTTGCTCTGTGGTCAGAATATTAATAAATTGCGGTTAGTGCTCTCGGAATAACGGCCGGTGAACAAATGAGGTGTAATATTCATAGCTAAATTAAAAGTTACTTTGACCTTCATTATAATAAAAGTGTGCCTAAAATAATCTACAGCAAAAATGAGGTAACTATGGAATACTTAATGCTTCCACCATGATCTCTAGCCCTTACATAAAATGAAATTGGTATTCCATTTACAGTTTTGCTGCGAACCTTAATATTAAAATTGTGTCATAAGTTCTAGATAGGGCTATACCCGTAGAAAGTTTCTCATGTAAAATCAGCTCATTAGCTCACTTCTTCGTATTCATGGGTTACCCTAACGAAAATCGAGTTCAATATTAATTCAGGGAGCGTAGTGCGAGTTTAAATGAAACGTATTCGATATCAAGTGCGTAAAAAAATGACATTAAATGTATGACGGATTGTACGTACAGCATCTCTAGCGGATACTTTCAAAAACTAAAATCTTCATAGATTTTTTGACGCACTCGATATCGAATACGTTTGATGTAAACTCACACTAATCCCCCAGATCTGTGATTGGTCTAAATATGTAATATTGTCGGCCGTTTGGTGTAGTGGTTCAGAACGGACTACTATGCCGAGAGGTCCCGGGTTCGATTCCCGGCCGGGCAGAAATTGAAATGATGAATTTTAATTTCTGTGACGGGTCTGGGTGTGACTATGTATAATATTTATGTATTTAAAAAAAAAAAAAAANTACTATGCCGAGAGGTCCCGGGTTCGATTCCCGGCCGGGCAGAAATTGAAATGATGAATTTTAATTTCTGTGACGGGTCTGGGTGTGACTATGTATAATATTTATGTATTTAAAAAAAAAAAAAAAGTATATAAGTAGTATATCCGTTAAGCTAGCACCCATAACACAAGCATTAAGTTGCTTACTTTGGGGCTAGCTGGCGCTGTGTGAAATTGTCCAAAGATTTATTATTTATTATATTAGCACGGATTGTTTTATTACTCTCTCCATTAGCAACAATTTATGTTTTAAATGTAATTTAAATACGGCTCAAATACGAATAACCCTCAAAGTACTTCCATTCCAACCGCAACTCTGGAATCCGGACAAGAAACAAAGTACTATAGCCCAACATTTAATTTGCGCACTCTTTGTAATCCAAAGTACAACAGTTTGTAATCCAAAGTGTTATTTAACCTTTACCGACCCCGACCTTTGGACGATGCATGTCCAGCCCAGTGGGCAGGATAATACACTGCCGAGCTGGTAAAGTTTTTTATTTGTTACAACATTATCGTGTTATCAAGTTCTGATGGGGCGAGTTTTTTGAAAGGAGTGTATCGGCGGTCCATTTTCTGCTCTGTTTCTATCCAAAGCCTGTGAAACAAGGTTGTCGTTTATCTGTCATAATACTCTACTATAATAGATGTTGATAAGTGACGAAATTGGGTGAAACCCATTTATTGTTACCATTTTTACCCATTGTTGTAAAGTTAAGTTTCGTTTTTAACCCCCAACGCAAAAAGCAAGGTGTTTTATGTATAATAATCTTGACGTATCTATTAATCTGTTTTTGGTTATTATAGATTGTATGCACGAAAATACTTACATAAGTTTTTCTTTTATTTCAGGTAATGTTTCATATTTTAGCAGCATGAAAATATTACAGGTAAGTTAATTATATTTACTATATTTAGGAATTAATAATAATGCTCTCATTCGTCGCGTTTAAAATAATACATTGGTGCTTATTTATAACACAAATGATCAATAATTAATTTATTCTACAAATAATTCCAAAACTTACGCGTTTTGAAGTACCCTCAGCAAAGAGTCCAATAAATTGGTTCTAAAGGTTGTGACGCACTCAGGGTCTGTTTAGTTAGGCACCACGACGTCTGTGATTTCAAATTAATTAGGAATCTACCCATTTATTGTTATTGCATATACCTACCTACTTATTGTAACGTAGTGCAGACACGTGGAATATCTGCTTTGTCAATGATCCAAAATATCATGAAATTTATTTTCTGCAAATAGGCTTTTAACAAGCATTTTTAGTCTATCATACAATATGGTAACTTTTAAATACTATTATATGAACTATTTTGGTAATTAAACACGTTGCACGCCACGCTTATTTACAAATAATATGTTGGCATTAAAATCTTTGAAATTTTAGAATATCAAAAATAATAATTTTGTTTTTCTCTACATAACAAAAAGGAGAACTTTCAATTAACAATAATGAAAGCGACTTAATAACCAAATTAATACCCCACTAGAGTCAATTCTAACACCATAAATTGTAATAACAGAGAGAGAAAAAAGGCCTAAAACAATAAGAAAGTCGGAAACCATTACGGAATATGGGTCGTTGGATGAAATTTGTTGGATGATGTCTAATATTACGTAAACTGATAGCATCTAATTGCTATGAAATGCAAGGCAACTTGACACAGTTGTGTTTTTCCTAGGATCAATTACCTACTTAGAATACTCGCCTCGCCTCGTACCAGCAAGATCATCGTCTACATAGCGTAAGACGTCCACCCACTAAGTGGACAGATGACCTCATAAATCTACTAACTAAGACTACCAACAGGTAGTGGATGTCTTATGGCTAAAACGATGAGATGGAGAAATAGACGTAGACATCTACCTGCCTTAATATTTTATCACAGATTTATTTGCTGTAAATAATACTTACTTTATAGTATTATTTAATAAGTAGTTATTTCATCCCCCCCTCATCTTTGGTATGTTAAAGAGAGGGTACTCTTACAGTAGAGACTTTTACCTAATGATATACGATAATAATACCATCTTCACATGTCACATGACCAATCTCTATACACCTATGTAATAACTACCCAGTCCTCCCTTTTGTACGATTGTCACGAGCAGACCCGCCATTTCAGGCCGTTCACTGATAATACTCGCACATACCCGCTTAATTTGCGCCTTTGCGTGTGATAAGAACATTCTTTTAAATGTTGCCAGGAACGAAAAATGGAAATATCGTGTCTTATACGCCTGGTACGACAAAATAAGACAAATTCCACCGATGTTCGTGTGGAATTAGAGATATTTTTATCTCTGAATTTTGATATTATGACAGTAAAATTAGAAATCTTCGATAGATACATACTTACTCGTAATAGGCTTTACATTTTTATCAAAATTCGTCCAGAGAAATATTTGGATGAGGGTTGGATGAGCTATTGACTAAAAGTCATAGAAGTCTTAGACTTTAGGTAAGTATCATCATTATCATCATCATTTCAGCCACAGGACTTTAACTGCTGAACAAACCTGCCTCTCCCAATAATTTCCATACTGACCGATTGGTACCAGCAGTTTGAATCCAGCGCCTTCCTGCTAACTTTATGAGGTACGTATAATAATTTTAATTACAGTTTAGACTTTAACCCTAGATAAGTATAAATTGTGCTTATTAAATTAACAATTACCCCGTAACCATACTGACGTGGTCAAATACGCGACCTACCAGCAAAGGCCTTCAATTATTCCATGATCTTAAACAATCATCAAAAGCACTCCGTGATTGGAATCCTAACAAAAGTAAACATTGATGATTCTTAAACAAAATTCAATTACAATCTGATCCCAAAGTCGCTTTGGTCCGTCGTACGCAAACGTTCATAATTTTATTTTGAAACCACGTTATTTGAATGGAACTTAATTGAAATTTTACCTCTGAAGCCAAAGGATTCGCTGTTTATTCAAATGTACAAAGAAACAGACACATGTATTTTCGTTTAAATGTATTAAAATCAAAACGAAATGTAGATACTGGGGTTTATTCTGTAACAGTTTAATTTGCGTCTGTGTGTGATTTTGTGCTTCGAATATATTTTTAATGAACTTTGGCATCTAGCTGTTTGAATTTTGAAAAGATGCTTGCAATTATTTGTGTTTTATTATATTAGTATCGAATATAAGTATGTTATCGCTTAGTTACTCCTGAACCAAAAAATATGTAAGTCATAGAAATAGATAGCTACAAAATTGCATAAACAGCTGAAACTGCAGCAACACGTAAAATTAAAGTTTTCTATTTGTAGGCTTTCTACCGAATAATCTTGAAACCATTTGCAAGTAGTCACGCCATCTAGTGGAAAATTACGGAAACCATCCACTATGTGTTTTTCCCCTTACCCGAGGACTCCGCTTTTCAGCGCATGAAAATGGACAGCGCCATCTATCTGAAACACATAATAATACATCGTTAGACCTTTGAGTTCCACTTTAGAATGGTTCATTCTTTGCAAAAAACTACAGTATAAATAGGTACTTGGTAATATAATTTACATTTACTTTCAGTATAAACAAATCAAGGAAGATCGTATTTTACTGGTCCAATTTGTAGCAAGAGTACTTTGGTAGCTAGTCCGTAAACAAAAAGTACAGTAAGCGGTCGCCAGATGGCGCTGACCACAAAATTTTAGAACCATGACAAAATGTTCGATTACACTGCATTTTCATATTCCTTAAAACAATATAAGATTATAAGCACTATCGTCATGAATTAAAACTCATAAAAAAATACTTATTATTTTTATTTTTGTTTAGACCATATCCGTATACCTACAGATCGCAGTTAAGTAGGGGCACCAACTGCGCATGTGCAAATATTTCTCAGGCTCCACCCCCTAAACACATTCGCCCTCCCGCTCTAATCCTAAGTCACCCTTCCAAACCCTCTCGCGTTTATGCGCTCCTGGTACCAAGTAGACATTTTCCGCTCTAATCGGGATTTCCAGAAATCTATTAGCCGACAGGTGCGAATTAGATTCCGGATTATCCCCTTTTCCCCACTTCCCCACTTCCCGGGAGAATTCCGACTCGTCAAGTTTCCATGGCCGGGAAATGTTTAACGCCTTCACGCTTATGCCGCCCTGGTACTTTTTCCCGTAGCGTTGAAGCCTTCCGCTACGAATCTTGCTACGAAACGGCGCTGTGCGCTACGGACTACGACGACACAGTGCTGCCATCTTATCCGCGATCTAGGAAACTTTTGTATGGCCATTCAGATACTCATAGTAGAAAGTTCATAGGAGTTTTTTATTTATTGCAATTTACTTATTTTAATTGATCAATTGAAAATGTAAATACTTTTATTTATCCGTACATTTTTCAATTAGTAAATTCTGTAAACGTTTTTTATTATGTTCTTGCTCTCTATGAAGGAAAATTGAATGTTATACAATTTCTAAAAGCGTATTTTTAGTTCCAGACTATTGTTAGGCCTTAAGAAGTAGAGAAAACATTGTAATAGCCGTTATGATTAAACTTTTGTTCTGGCTAAATAGCGGTTATTGTTCTTGGCTGGATGCCACGCCCGCATCTTAAAAGTAACTTAAGTTTTTTGTAATAGTTTACAATATTGAGGTTATTATGAGATTTATAATATGTACTCGTATCTTATAACTATGATCAATTTTGGTGTCGCCATTTACTTTAATACCAATACGTCGCAACTTCTTCCAAAATGTAACTACTAAAAAAGGTTTCTTTTTCGGTATTTTTGTGTCCTCGCAAACTTTCGTTTGGAAAATTTGTAGGATTTCAGACACTTCAGATATTTGTATATCTATAAGTTTATTTTAGATATGTTGTGGTAGTATTGGGGTACAGTGATGATCATAAATATTGTGCACTTCTTCTATGTGCTTCGAAAAAATACATAAAACATTTTTTAAACTTAGTTTCACCTTCTTTACCAATATTTGTTATCAATTTTTAAATTAAAAGTTCTAAAATATTGCGCCTTGTTACTTATTGTGTTACTTATTGTAGCAATACATTTGATACAAAAATTAGGTAGTTATTTAATTTTTAGCGTTAAGAGTCGCATCTCAAACTAATTTGAAAATTATAAATAACTTGAAAAAATCGAACTGCCTAAAGCGGCAAGCGGAAGATCGTGATGTCGTTTTTTCAAGTTATTTATTTAAAAAAAATTAGGTACCTACCAAAGAAAACCGTCCCAGATGTTTTTTTCAGTAAAGTCTCAGCCCAGGTTCAACGAAGATATCGTCACGTAAAATTGGTCCGATTGAGAAGGTCCAACACATTTTCACGACAATTTATTGCATCTCTTTTCTTCATTCTTTGAAGCCTTAAAGCATTCTTCTTCTTGTCGTGTCGACAACATACCTACACAGGTGTCAGCCCCTAATCTCTGATACAAGAGTGACGTTGTCAGTTTTAATTAAATCTTCCTGCGTGCAGGTCTTTATTTGTTTTTATTTCTATGACAGACAACTTATTCAATCTATGCTTATGTAGTTGACTGTATCACAAATAGTTCCCCCAGGCGCTGGGAACAAATCGGCGATCCCTGGAAGTTCGTGACTTGACTTCATCAGTCACCAAACTCATGTTTTTGTCATAGACCTTTTTAACCCTTCTGCGCTACCAATGACAACGATGAACCAGATTTGTCACGAAGCTGGTTTTATTTTATTTTCAGACTTTTTGGATTATTACTTAACTCTATGTACATTTTCATCTATGATTGGTTATGAGAGTAGTTGACTCTATCAGTTAATTGAGGTAATTTATAATTTCTCCGTAGGTACATTTGAAACGCATTAGGAACCTACAAATTGTTATGAAAATTTGTTAATCAGTCCATTTGATATTTAATGGATATTCATGCCTAAAATAAGATGTTTTGTCTACCGAATATTGCTAAACTGTTTACAGTTACTGTGTTATCAATTTTGTTTCCAAACTTCATCGCTTAACCAAGCTATCACATGAGAGTTGCGTCAACACAACTTCCTTCATTCATGACGTAAAATCAATAACAAATGTTGGTTTACTGTTGCAGATGGAGTATCTTTTAAATTAAAAACAACACTACAATCCTGATGAAAAAAAAAACTATTGTACGAGATAGCTAAAAATAATGATAATTTTGGCAGTCGCGCTTATTTATTACGATATTCAGTGATTAAAATTAAATGACGTCAAAGCTACCGGAAGTCAAACTGTCAACTGAAGTTGAAATAGATGGCGCCACGGGCTTTGGAGCTAACATAACTAGCCACTCATTTATAGTTTCATCCACAACGAGGAAGTTAATGTCTGCGTATCAGATGCAGAAATGTTATCCAACACCGTTTTAAGATAGATTTTGCAATAGTTGTACTTACTCGTATATTGGGTAAGTAAACTATCTCACACACTGACACTCACGCTGTAATGCAGGTAAGTAGATATGCCATTTGAGTAAGAATAAAGCGTGTATGAATTTCACTCTAGTGCTGTGCTTACTAACTATTCAGAGTATTATTTAGGTATTTCAATATGTGCGATCCACTCGAATTATTTGTAGCCTCAGCGGCATTACAAAAAGTACATCACATTTACATCTATCTACCTACATATTAAACCCCAGTTTTACCTTGCTTTGGCATTTCATCCGTGATAAACACAAACTTCGCCGCCGATCGGGGAGTAATCCGCTATCATCCCTCCAATACATTATGAGACGCGCAACATTTTAAATCTACCCACCCTCGGGAGCTTTCGCAAAGCTGCTAATTCTCAACGTATAAAAACAACATAATATCTTGTTAGGCTGGAGAAAATTTGTTTGTGTAAAGCTGATTTTTCACTATAGTAAAAAAATCTGCTCTAGAGCAATATTATTCAAATGTTTCCAGATTTCGTAAGACATTTCATTATCTATCCTACAGTAAAACATGGCTTTCCAAGATATACCAAGAATTTCCAGTTGAGGTGAAAAATACACTCAAAAATAAAGGATTTAACATAACTGTTAACTGTCAGCTGTTGGTCTAATTGAGCCGTGACCTCAGTTATCATGACTGAATGAGAGAGAAGCTTCATTTGATGTCATATTTTTCATGAAAGTGATCATCAACTAGGTACCTTCGAAACATTCTAAGAACTAAGGGAATCAAACTGTCTATAATAAGCTAAAATAAATAAGCTTTACCGTATTATGAGTCTAGACGAAGCTTCTGAGTTTAAAACCTTTATTAACATTGTCACTATTGAGAAGAGAACCCGTGACCACTTGCTCTATAGTCTATAGAGCACTAGACCATAAACCGGGATCAATCTAAGATGAAATTTGGAATCCGCTGTTTATGTTGGACCCCACATACTCGGCAGCCATTCAATTTCACCGAAGATAGAGTCTTTGTTTGCTGAACAACTGGGAGAACACGCTTTTTCTGTAAACTTAGTTTTAAAAAAATTGATTTGATAAAACATTTTCGATGTTTCAATATTATCTTTCATGAAATACTAAGTACAAAATTTTAGTTTAATATTTAGAAAGTTAAAATAATCATGACGTAATAGACTATCGTATACTCGTATAAAAGACTTGAAGCTTTTGACCAAAATGACGAACATAGTAAAAGTTAACATAGTAAAAAACAACTGAACTAATTGCTTACTACGAGTACGTCTACGTAAAAACATAAACCACAATACTAGAAAAGTTTCGCAATATAAAGTTGCTACATACATACACGTTGGGACATTACACCTGCGGGCACTTAGAGCCAAAGCACACGATGCGTTGCGGTGCCGCAAAGCAAATGTTTCTACGCCGCACTGCTCGTGTCCCGCCATGGATATTTCTATGGGGCTCGTTTTTTTTCTTATTCTTTATCTATTTGCGATCAGCCAGATCATGGGGCTCATACACATAAACACGATAAGTACGACGTCGCATAGTGCTACGACGCGGCATTGTTTCACGATGCGACGTCGTATGGTGGAGGTACGCGCCACGATTTCGTTGTGTGTGTAATCTCGAAAAAATGGACTGCACTAGACGTGTTCTTCTCATGCTAATATTAAAAAGATGAAAAGAAATAGATACACAGAAGAGTAATTTTAAACGTCGACACGACATTGGTGTCGCTTGCTCGTCGTAGATTCCCACGATACGAAGTCGCAACGTGAAACAGTACAGCGTCATGATGCGACCCCGTATTTTTGTGTACGAGCCCCAAGACGACGCAGCAACACCGCTCCAGCGCCGCACCGCCGCGGCGCCGCCGCGACGCATCGTGTGCTTGGGCTCTTATTTGGTGGAAATACGCGGAAATAGGGCGAGTTCAACGATACGGGTACAATACTGTCATTGTTTAAACTTCAATTAAGTTCAGGGTGTTACAATAGGCAAATGCTCGCAATAAGACGACGAAGTGCGGTGAATCGAAGATCATAACTGTTTACCTGNAGAAATTTTGACTTTGACTTTGACTTTGATACGATCTCGTATCGTGGGAATACGTGCCACGAATTCGTCGTGTATACATGTGTAATCTTGAAAAATGGACCGCACTAGACGTGTTCTTCTCATGTTAATAATATTAAAATGCTGAATAAAGAAGAACTCTGTGTACCTAAACTCAGAAAAGCCATTTTAAAAGTCAATGTCGTATCGCTTGCTAGTCGTCACACGATACGTCGCAACGTGAAACGATGCAGCGTCGTAGCACGATGCGACGCCGTATCGTGTTTTTGTGTATGAGCCCTAAGACGACCGCAGCAACACCGCTCCAGCGTCGCACCGCCGCGGCGCCGCCGCAACGCATCGTGTGCTTGGGCTCTTATTTGGTGGAAATACGCGGAAATTGGGCGAGTTCAACGATACGGTTACAATACTGTCATTGTTTAAACTTAAATTAAGTTCAAGGTGTTACAATAGGCACATGCTCGCAATAAGACGACGAAGTGCGGTGAATCGAAATCATAACTAATTGTTTACCTATGAATTTTCGTTTCAAAATATCACTTTTACTTTACTTCTTCTTTTATTGTTGTACCAACATGGGTTGAGGATGTGTGAGAGTATAATCTGTAGGTACTCTTCTTTACTGGAAAGAAAGAAAAAACAAATAATCAACATGCAAACTATCATAAAAATCCAAACCGAGAACGATCTCCAAGTCGTCCTGAATACAAGTTTGTAAATCCGTACTAATCTCATTTCTCAACTCGCAACATCTAGGGCGCTGCAAACTTACTTTAACTTTGAGCTGAAGTTTAATTTGCACTAAATTGTGATCTATTTAAGATCTGCTTTTTTAACGTGAACTACATTTTTTGATTCACTTGGGGTTAAAGTCAATCTAAGACTGAGTTGCATCATCTTACTTTGACTTTAACGAACGTTAAAATCTGTCAAATTCCGTACAAAAAACACTGGTTATTGTTAAAGTTACGGTTACAGTTAGGTAGGTTACAACTCAGCTTAAGATTTATTGGTTGTATTTCCAAAATTGGAGCATAGGCATATGGTAATAGAGAGGTTCTATTTATTTATTTTATTTTTGTTGCACACAAAAAAAAATACAAAAGGTGAAAATATTGCCGCGCCTATGTCGCCCGTTTGTGCTTGCCCACTACTAAAGAATTTGTATTATTATGATTATTCACACAATAAAAGGTATACCTTACAAGAGTTACTCTCGTACGTCCAATGCATTAAAACATCAGAATTTTATTTATTAATTGCCTTCGTGGTCAGTCTACCCACTAAGGTTCAGCTTAGCAACTTCAAAAGCTATTTATAGTAGAAAATTAACACCACATCGCGAAGTTAAATGAATGCTGAGTCTACCAACAATATTTCATAGCTGATGCAGACCCAAGTCACGTCCCTGAGTAATTGCGAATGTCAAGGATGTCATATAAATTGCATATTTATGATGAGAAATAACAAGATTCCATAAGTTCACGCTGAAGATAAAACGGCAGAATGCTTTAATTTTGGTCTTAAACAAAACAAATGAATTGATAGAATATTTTTTGTTAGTTGTTGGCGGTGAATTGTGTGGTGGATATGAATTCCACTGAGGCTAAATGTTGGTGTGATGAGTACCTACTGGATTTCAGACCCACATTACTGGCAGCAAAAAATCTGGTTAAATAAAACGTTCGTACAATTAATGTGGGCGAGGCACATAGCTTGTAGAGACGATGGCCGTTGGGGCAGAAAAGTTCTCTAGTGCCGACCACGGGCTGGAAGCCGTAACGTGGGCAGGCCTCCTACTAGGTGGACCGACGATCTGGTAAAGGTCGTGGGAGACGGGCAGCGCTGGACCGTTCATTGTGGAAAACCTTGGGGGTGGCCTTTGTCCAGGCTTGAACTTCATTTGACTGAAACGAACAAACGAACAATTAATGAAAGAAGTTTATTTTATTATTTTCTGTAGACTTTTATGACCGTCATTTAAATAATATTCCTGTATTATTAAAATTCCACAATCTTGAAAAAAAATACAATAGTCATGCTATTTTTGTTTTCGTAAGAATTATATTGTTTTTATCTTTTTATGTTACATAAATTATGGAAAACATAAAAAAGATAACTTTTACTCCTATCCAGCACATAGCTCGAAGAGACGATGGCCGTTGGGGCAGAAAAGTTCTCGAGTGGCGACCACGGGCTGGAAGACGTAGCGTGGGCAGGCCTCCTACTAGGTGGACCGACGATCTCGTAAAGGTCGCGGGAAGAGCCTGGATGCGGGCAGCGCAGGACCGTGCATTGTGGAAAGCCTTGGAGGAGGCCTTTGTCCAGCAGTGGACGTCATTTGGCTGAAACGAACGAACTCCTATCCAGAAAGCTGGACTTGATTTTTTTAAAATGTTACTTTAAAAAAAAATCAAAAATGACAAAACAGCAAAACTCACTGGAATCAAGTAAACTAGCTGTCTTTGACGATTACCATCCTCCAGAAATGTCAAAGAGAGTTAACCTAAAATCTTCCAAGAGAATTAAGTGAACTTTCAGTTCAAGTTAAAACACGGCATAGTTGCAAAAACATAAGTCCAAATAAACGAAATCTTGCAAATGGAAGCTCGAGTTATCCACACGCTTCGGGTATCGGTAATGAGTTGTGATATGCGTGTCACTGTCACGAGGTTTGTGAAATGCGTGTCACACTCGGCTCGGGTTGGATGTATTGTGACAAACACACGGATATTGCATGATCTAATCAGTACCTAAATAATGTAGATAAATATTGAATTAATATTAATATATTTTGGGTGGGGTCATTTCAATTTACTCGTATATTTTGTCAATACCATAAGTAGTTATATCGTAAATCTTACCTGCAACCGCAGTGGGAAATAAATAGACTTTATTTGGATCGATATTTAATGAGTTTTAATTTTACTGCAACATAATGTGACTATTTATAAACCTCCTTAAAAACACGTCAAAACCCTGTATTTTCCAAAAAACTTACTTTCCAAGAGAATACTTTTCTACTGTAAAGCTCTTCCGACTTTATACCTAGTTGGGCGCTGATTTGCAGTTTTACGACATCTTTGCCCAAACTGGGGCACTAAATTTTTTGCCTGTCTTCCTTACTTTCCTCCCTCTCGCACTTCTTCTTTACTTTTGCCCTTAGTTCTGATGAACGGGAAAAAACATAGAAATGAAAACCCAGCCGACAATATCAAACTTCGTATTTCCGCTAAACCAGAAATCGTTTTCCGTTTTGTAATATAGATAATATATTTTACACATTATGAGAATTTATCATATGCTTAAAATTTTGCGATGGCTTGTTTTTACAGGGATTATTTATGGACAAGCGGCCGACTTCGTACGCGTAGATCCCGTTTTACCCCCTTAGGGGTGGAGTTTCGAAAAATCCTTTCTTAGCAGATGCCTAAGTCATAACATCTACCTGCATGCCAAATTTCAGCACTATCCGTCGAGTGGTTCGGGCTGTGCGTTGATAGATCACTATGTCAGTCAGTCAGTCAGTCACCTTTTTAGACTAGCGACAACTTATCCCTCCACAGCAAGCAATTTCTTGAACATTGGATTGGCATATTATATGAAATATGCCTCTATGTCTTTTTAGTGTGTCAGATTGCCCTTTTCAAACAACCCCTTCAATTGTGTGGATAATTCGATGAATCACTTCTCGGGAAGACGCGAGAATGTAATGTATTAGAAGTGACCGAGAAAATCTTTTTTAACAGATCTATGAGAAAATTCAAGACATAGATTTTCCTAAGCTTTCGTTTTGAATCAGACTTTTTATCTATTGAAGACCCAGATTTTAATAAAACCGCATTAAAATCCGTAGCTTATTAGATCTGCTTACAGATAGGTAGAGCTACTTTGTTTCATACTTTGTAGAGATTTGTAATTATCTTTAGATTAAAGCTGAATTGCACCACCAAACTTTGTAACTATAACGATAACCGGTCATTTTTGTACGGAGTTGGACAGATTTTTGACGGTTGTTACAGTCAAAGCAAGATGGTGCAACCCAGCCTAAGAGTACCAGACTCATCTCTTAAATAGCTTGAGTAATCTTCCTAAAAATCTCATCTACAAAATACATTACCAGATCGTATTCCCCTATTGATATATTATTATGTGGTACAATAAAACAGAGCAGTTAACCTTAACATTGGTTCCCTATCATAAATCTAGCTCGGACTTTGTCGTGGCCAAAATCTCTTGGCTCCAGCACACTGCGGGTATATAAACAAAAGAAAGTAAATTACGCTTCTTCGCCACTGAAAAAGATGTCTGCAGATGTTGAGGTTTTTATCTGTAATAAAGTTTTTATTGGTGCTTAGTTAAGTTCTACGACTACTTTTATTTACTGACGTAAAAGAGATATTTGAATGCAAATTTTGGATAGACTTACTTAACTGGTACCAAAGAATCGATTGGTCTATTTATAAGTAGCCATTTTATGACGTTACATCAAGCTATAATCATACAAGTTTTTGGCTGGGTTGCACCATCTTACTCTAACTTTGACAAACATCAAAAATAATAATATGTCAAACTTCATGCAAAAACACCGATTATCGTTATTATGTAGTTAGGGTCAAATTTAGGTGGTGCAACTCAGCCTGACACTTATTTATTCTATTAGTATCTAGTTTTCTAACCTTAAATGCAAAGTAGAGGATGCTACATAAAGTTATTATTTTTTTAATCATAATTATGTCCACGAAATTTACAAGTTTCTATTGACACAATTTAGCTTCTTAGTAATAAGTGCGATTTTGTTACAAAAAAAAATCTAATTTTCTATCTATTGTACAATCAGATGGCCAGAAATTTCATCCTAACAAGACGTTAAGAAGTTAGTCTACTTTATTTAAGCTTCGAAGTGCATAAGTGTGAGTTGCACCGCCTTACTTCAACCGTAATTATAATCATAGAATGTATTTTTATATGTAGTTTGACAGACTTGACATTGTTAATAGTTGAAGTAAGATGGTGCAACCAAGTCTTATTGTTAGTTATGTAGTAGGTACCCGTATCAGAACCCTTACAAAGTGGTTTCTGTATAGATTGTGGAGTATAACTCAACTGCGGGCCTCTCCTTTGTCTCGGGTGAATTCGGAGCAGCCTACTAGGTATATAGGTTAAGAATATTGCATTCAACCTATTGTGCTAACTAGAACATCAAGTCAAGCTGTAGTGCCTTAAGTAGTTGCTATAGAAGCTATTATAGCATTGTAGTACTCGTATGGTGTTGTAAACTTTAGAATGAACAAACGTATGTATTTGACATTTCATTTTGTTCACAAATTACAATGAGGTCTCACAGTGCTCGTGGACGCACAGGATCACACACAAACCAACCATAGAGCTCTATTCAACTGTGCGTTCGATTTGCTGCTTCACTTAAGCAAGTATCGTTTGTGAATACGGGTGTGAATCTACGAAACGGACACACTTCGTAAACGAAATCGTTAGGGTCCTTTTTCACAGAAATCCAGTTCTGTGGGATCCAGTAATGTAGGATCCCGCAGAACTGGACTATCGTGTGAATACTCAAGACAAATGTGTGTTTGAAATTCGAACGGATCGGTTTTTTACGGGACATTAAAAACGTGATGTTCGTGTGAATGTTAATTAAAATACGTATTCTACTAAACTGGATCCTGCATTAAACGGGATGTCTTGGTGGGAAAGAGCCCGGGTGAACAACTGAACTTTAGAATTTTTTTTCTGATCATAATAACAATACATTAGTCTAGCCCAAAAGCTCATACTTAGCTGCAATATAATTGTTTAATAAAGTAGATAATAGGTATTTATCAATGTTTGGTAGATACTTACCAACAAGATGATTGAATTTTCCTGGTGCAAGACGCGGAAAAGTATGTTGAAAAGAAAATTAATATTCAAAAGCTTTTAAAATGATCCGACCGCACATTTAGAGACTGGATCCTGAACAGTTACATTTTAATTTGTTAATGAATTATTCAATATTCGTTGAATAAATGTTCTTACCAGAATCTTTATTGAACACGTAAATAGAAGAGTTTTTTTTTTGTCACGGAAAGGCGTATAGGAAATTTATTCCAAGCATATTTTCGCTGAAGAGATTCTGTTATTTTTTTCTGTACTACGTTTTACATTCTGCACATTCAGTCGTATGAAATTAGAAATCATAATAAATTAAATCATATTCCCTTATACTATACTATAATAGTCACTCAAACAGACCTTTTTACACTTATTTGACGTAACATTTTCAAAATTAACGTCATTAGGTACTGCTTCAGTAAGAAATGGCTTTGAAACAAGCCATTTCTTGGATCTATTAGCAGTTTACTCGATGATATCTACGATATTCTCTATTAGCAATGAATAATGTTGTAAATTGTACACGAATGAGAATATATTGTTATAATTCTCTCTGTTAATCCCGGTATGTAATTGCATTCGTACGAGGCATACCTACTTAATTATGAGCTTAATAATTAATTGATATTATTGGCCATGATCACAGAAACTAAAGGGAGATGTCACAAGGGGGCGGAGCCGGTGTCGCAGCAATATGCCCAAAAACAGAACACAATGCTCGTGAAAGCAATAATGACAGTAGCGACGTCATAATGTAAACAGTTTATTCGTTATACGAACGTTGAATACTGATACTGCAGTGGATAATGAGCACATATATCTATATATCTTATTTTCTTTGTGTGTGTGAATTTCTAATGCGACACGGAGTTTCGAATTCACTCATAACACAAAAAGAAGAGTTCCCCAAAATATTATGGAACACAGATCCAACGTTTAAACGTCATTTCAATACACAAAGGTACGTAATTCGCTGCTTTTATCACAAAAAACAGTAATAACATTACAAGACTAATGACGTATACGCGCGTATCTCATGAGGGCATAACGTAATACTTTCATTATTGAATCTGCGACACGTGACACGCTGTCATGGGATGATGTATTTTGGAGTACTGGGAATCTTATCTTAATTCCTTAGTCATAAACACCAAATTCGTGTTATGACACAGCTTTTGCTAAATAGCTATCTCATTTTGTTTTTATCACGGTTAAATTACACATTGAAGTTAAGCAGTCACCAGTCAAAACGGCGCACATCTATCTTCCAAGTTTTAATTAATTATAAGGACTGAATATTAATTTGACTAATATTGATTTTAAATGCATTTGAAAAGGATTTTATTTTGATTGCATTCACCACCATCACATCCTTCCTTCCACCTTCATAAAGTATATTAAAATACTTGAATACCTACCCAAATTCTATCTTCCCAGTCCAGCCAAGTTAAAAAGTTCAGTTCTTTGGACGCGATTTTGTCTCAAGTCGCCAACAAACAAAATGCTGCAAAACCATATTCACAATAAGAAAATGAAGTTATGACTTGAGCATTTTAACTATTCGGGTATTTCTCAGTAAACTGCTTAAAACTCCGCAAGCATTTCAGTCTGCAGTCCTAGATGCCCGAACGCAGAATGTGACCTTACTCGAGAAAAATGTTTCGGATCGCTGCTGGACATTTATTTTGCTTGCCAAATATGATATGGTTTGGTTTTTATAGCGTGATAAAGTAAATTGAAAAATTATCCAATATTTTTTGACGCATTATATCGCGCCAAATTTATATCTTTAAAAAAATATGACTTATCATTTCAGCCACTGGACGTCCACTGTTCTGAACATATAGACCTCTCCCAGTGATTTCCATATTGTTGGTAGCGGCCTGCATCCAGCGCCTTTCCTTCTACTTTTATGAGGTCGTCGCGTCCGCGTCTACTTACCTTATGAAAATAAATATGTCTACATCTTATCGAATAAACAAATAAATTACCTATAAAATAACAGTGTAATCACAGAATAATAATAAGTACTTGGTGTAATGCAAAATAATGAAGCTCGGATCAAGATATCTGAGGTTGATATCTGTCATTTCTTATAATCATTATATACTTAGTGCATTCTTGCATTGTATTAAACTTGATTTTATTCATGAATTTTACTTTGTTTAATATCTAAAGTTCTAAACTAAATTCTACCAAACTACAGTCAATTTGTGTCTGTGGTATGAGGCTTGTCCACTCAGTAAGCCAAGTGGAATGAACTAACCTTATCTTGGCAACGCAGAGGCACTAGGTGTTAGGACGCTGTTGTCATAACTGGATGTAGCTTAAATTCTAGACCAAATTAAACCAAACCAAATGAAGAGTCCGGGCAAAACGTTTTTTACGAAATTTGCCTTTGGGTAAAGAAGTTTGGAGCTAAGAATGTAAGTAAATTATGCTTATATTGTGCCATGATGACACTTTCAACGCACCGTGACAGAAAAATAAGTCGTTCGTCGACTTGGAAGTGGTTAATGATTTGTTACTTATTGCACGTAATTGTGCACTTTGCTCGGTAAAGATTATCATAGGTAAATTAACAAAGCGACTCTAAAATGAATCAAACTCTAATAAGTAGAAACAACGAGACTGTAATAATATAGAATTTAATTATAGAAGTCTGTAAAAATTACCCAAAAGCTTAAAAGGCTGAGTTGCACCATCTTATTTTAACTTTGACAAACGCCAAAAATCTGTCAAACAACATACAAAAATCACCGGTTAATCTGATAGTTACGGTTAAACTTGTGGTGAAACTCAGCCTAAGTATTTCATTCCGCCCCATTCGTTCAACGTGCGGTCGCCCATAAAAAACAGCCTGTAAAATTACCAAAATTATAACCCCAAAAGCCTAAATATTACCTAAAAGCTTATGAAAACTAAAAGTAAGCTACTAAGTATTTCATTCCGCCCATTCGCAAGCTATCGCAGCGTTTCGCGTGCGGCCGCCCGTAAAATTACAGTTCATTAAGTGCGCCGCCCGCCCTAACTGCATTTCGCGATTGAAATCAAACGTGCGGATTTATACTGCAAATGAACTCGCTGCGAGCTTTTTGCTTAATTTCCGGTTCCTTGCACTAACTGTTACTGCGTTTTAGTTTTGTGGAAATTATTTTTGGACTTAATTGGTGACTGTCTTCAGTGGAATAAATAGTTGTAACCATAAAAACCTGTTTCTTTCTCCAATGACTGTTTTGAACATCAGTAAACTAAGTACATTTGAGTTCAACATAGGTACACAATGTGGTATTAATAAGTCTAATCTTTCTTCCAGCAAGATTTAAAACAATAAAATCTTTTATTTAAGACCATAGTTTATTTGGAAGTAAAAAACTCTACTCTCTCTAGTTTGGAGAAAATGCGTTATTTCGAAAAGCAGAAATTGACTACTCAATTTTGTCATTTGAGTTTACTTTAAGGGAAAGATAACATTCAATCATTTCGAAGAAATCGTCTATCAAACCACTAACAACATTGGACATATTTTTTTCTCAGAACGCAATTTATCCTACCACCCTTCTATCAAAGGAAAATATTAATAGGAAATGAAACTGTCAGTCGGCCATTTTGTCGTAACAGGATATCTGAAACTCGACCCAATAAAAAGAGAGGTAGCTCAAACTTGGAAAATGAGCCGATGGTGATATTTTCCGTTTACGATGTCTTGACGCCAAACAAGCACTAAATTCTATTCCATTTTTTTTATTTGCAAAAAATATTTTTGAATAAAACAACATTTTTAGAGCCATTTAAATGCCAGGCTTGTTTGAGAAAGTCCTTTCATTTCTTGGAAGATGTTAGTTACTTAATAATTGCTGTTTACAACAAAATAGTAAAATAACAAAACGTAGATAATTCATTAGGATCTCATCTCATTAGCTTTTATTCAGGCACTACAATAACTACTAATTTTATCAAATTATTTTAGCATCTTAGTGGTGCTAACAGAAAGATAAAACTATTTGCATCTTAATTGCTATTTTGTTGTAAAAAGCAGTTTTCAACTAATTTCTTCTAAACAGTATGCAGAATAAGAACTTTCAGAATGTTACACAACCGTTTCCGAGCACTTCAGGCCGTCGACGACCACAAGTAGCGCCACTTAAAGTCAAGTCCAAAGAGTTTTATATTAAACGCGACCCTCTTTCTATGCCATAATTTCGCATCAGACTTTTATTAAATCTAACAAAAGCATACGTAATCTCGTCTCACAATAATAATACCGCGCCGTTCAAAAGGCATTACTTTCCTTATTTAATAAGCAGTGTCCAAAAATTTATTGCTCGGATTTTCATGCGATACGATGACGTGAGTCGATGATTCGTTTTATTGCTTCTAGCCATAAAAAGGTAGTAAAATAAGCTATTAAAGAGCCGGTACACGCCTCTGGGAATGTGGTTGGTGTCGACATTTGAGGCTTTTATAGATTAAAGGGGTAAAAGGTTAGATGGATCGGCAACTTGATACCTCCGATTCGATTCGTAACACCTTGATTTAGTGTATCTTTTTTACAACTGGGTGCTGAATACGAAAACTTGGTGCTGTTTCTAAAATGATATTATGGTCTTAGTAGTTAGCCTCTATTAAAGTTATACAGGGTGTTTCTTGTAAGTTGTCAAGCCGAAAGCAGGTAATAGGTGAGGGCTAGACCTATCGATTTCACCCCCATATATGTTCTACGATTTTTCGTAGTTTAGAAGTTATCGTTAATTTTGTGATTTTTTCAAATTTTATGACCAAGTAGGCTTTAAATTTTTTTATCATTTTTTTGGGTTGACTTTTCTCAGATTTCTTTTTTTTTTACAGTTTCCCTATTAATTGCAGATGTTTGAAAAAAATAATCACCTTCCTATCCTTGATGCAAGATACAAAATTTTTGCTAGAAACATAAAAAATATGCTTTTAGCAAAACATTCTAAAATTTTCAACTTAAAAATTTGAAAAAAAAAAAAGAACTTCCATAGGTCCAAAATAATTTTAAAAACTGCGCAGTTTTCTGAACTTTCATAATAACACAAAAAAACATGTACTTAATAGGCCATTTTTTTCTGTAATCGCTCTACTAAAGTGGTAAGTCGGAAATTCCGTTACATGTTTTTGACTTTCTTAGGACTAACTAATGTTTACAATCCCCTAAGTTTACGTTACGTAGAACACATTTAGAGACAATAACTGAACAGAACATTTTTTTATCCACAACGAGGAAGCTCTTGCCCTTCATCTGACCTGATGGAAACTGATGGATGATCAGCGAGCTTCACNATTAAACTCTGTGATTCGCCCTTCGAAATTACATTATATTTACTTGTAGTAGCACGAGTTGGTGCTGCCATCTACACACGTTCAAAGTAAACTAAAACAAAAAACTGCCTGCGAACCCCGCTCCTGCGCTGGCCTTCATATACACGTTTTGTGTCGCCGCCATCGCACACATATTTTATTCGTTTATTTGAATCTTCGAATAAAAGTGATAAATATGGGTAAAAGACGTCACCACGACAGTGAAGAAGATCATTTGGCTTATAAAATAAGAAAACTTGAAAGGAAAATGGCCAAAGTGCGCCGTAGACGACGTAAATCTTACAGTTCAAGTGAAAATTCCTCACCTCATTCTCGGAATTCATACCAAATTCCTGAGTTGGATGACCATTCAGTGTTGCTGGAGGCTTCAAATATTGGAGGTATTAATTTGGATTTATATTTGGTGCTAAAATGCAGTGTTATGATTATTTTCGCGCTCGGTCACGTACGCACGTCGTCCCCGTGACCTTGACCTACTTTCTCGAGCGCATTTCTCCGGTGTTCTATTTTTAAATAGTGCAATGAATATATTCTGCAAGGATATATCTACCCATAGTATACTTCAGTTCTATCTGTAAGGTAGATCGCTGTATAGAGGGAGCACATACTAATAATGAGTCCAATCCGTGAGATTGTACCTTTATTAATTTTTTGGAATACGTTGGTATATCAGATTGGTCTGTAAGGTCAATCGTTTACCTTTTACCTGCCAATATTGAGGGCGTTTTTTGAACGCAGTTACAACTACCCACCTCCTACATCTTAATTTCCTTTGCAACAAACCTGTTGTTTTTTCAGAAGCCCCGCCTGAAATTATTTCTACGGACGAGTCAAGGGAGCCTGAAGTAGTTGAGTTAGATCCAGAGGCAAGTACATCGGTAGAACTCGCTCCAGAGGTACTATGCTTATTAGGCGATGCGCCTGAACAAGAAGACGTATTTGGCCCCAACATTCACAAGGACATCGCCAGCCGCTGGACTGAAATCCTGATGAATGGACTTAAGGATGAGTCCAAAAAGGAAATCTTGAAGGTACATAAAACACCTGATAACTTAAAACAAGTTCGCGCTCCAAAGCTCAACCCCGAGATTAAGGCAGCAGTTAACGAAAATGTTATCAAGAGGGATTGCATTATATCCGAGAAGCAAGATCTATTATCTTGCACTATTACTCATATCGCCAATATATTGACATCTGTTCTGACGGATTTGAAATCTTCCAGCTACAGTAAGGACTTATTACAGTCTCTTAGTAACACAGGAAAATTACTTTGTCATATACACTATTTAGAAACAATGACACGCAAAAGATTCTTGTTGGCTTGCCTTAACAAGGATGTAAAAGACAACATCAAAGAGGCCAAGCATGATCATATGTTGTTTGGTGATGGCCTGCAAGATACGTTGAAGAGCATTAAGGCCATTTCTAAAGCAGGTGCAGAATTACGACCTGTCACTTCAAAGCCAAAACCGGCTCCTAAATCTAACCAGCGACCAGGTGAACCAGCTACGAGATCTTTAAACTGGAGGGGCCCGCCACCGCCACCACCTCCCCCTCGCCGCGCAGCAGCGAGGCAGAGCTCGACGGCTGGTGGGCGCAGGCAGCAGCAGCAGACAGCACGGCGGCCGAGCGACAAGCGGAATGCTCGCTCCGACAACAAGAATTCGTATCGCGACCGCCGCTAACTGACAACATGCACGCTGCTCCGGAACCTTCACAGGCTGGTAGATTGAAATACTTTTATAATAATTGGTCTCAGATTACTAATGATCCTGTTGTTTTATCGTGGGTTTCTGGCTTGCGCTTACCAATCTCAAATGAGATTACACAGGTAAACAATATACCTCAAAATAAGCCGGAGAACGATGAACATAGGTTAAATATGACATCTGAAATTAATAATTTAATTAAAATAGGCGCCGTTAAGGAATGTACACCATGCGAGGGTCAGTTTCTGTCAAGCATTTTTCTCGTCGCAAAAAGTAATGGCCAAAATAGATTCATACTTAATCTTAAAAATTTGAATCGTTACATACATGCTCCACATTTTAAACTGGAGGACTATAGGACTGCAATGAAGCTCATCAATAAGAATACTTACATGTGTTCTATCGACCTCAAAGACGCGTACTTTTCCATTTCCATCCACGAAGCTTACCGAAAGTACCTACGTTTTCAATGGTTAGGAAAATATTACGAGTTTCAAGTACTTCCATTTGGTCTTAACATCGCACCATATATTTTTACAAAATTGATGCGTCCTGTCATGCAGTACCTACGTAGTATCGAAGGCTTACTATCTGTTATATATCTAGATGACCTTCTTTTACTGCATAATTATTATTCTGGCTGTAAGAAAAACTTTAACACCACAAAATGCCTGTTGGAATGGTTAGGTTTTACTATTAATACTGAAAAAAGCGTAAGCACGCCCAGTAGAATTGCAACTTTCCTGGGTTTTCAATTTAATTCTATTAATCAAACTATCAATATACCGGTTGATAAACGAAAGAAAATAAAAGCAGAACTTAACCATTTCCAAGGCTTGCAGAGATGTAGACTTCGTTCTTTTGCACATCTCATAGGTTTACTAGTATCTGTGTGTCCAGCAGTTCAGTACGGTTGGCTGTACATCAAAAGTTTCGAAAGAACAAAGTTCCTTTGCCTACAAAAGAATGAAGACTACGATCAAGTTGTTCACTTACCTGATTCTTTATCTGAAGACTTCAAATGGTGGTTACGTAATATAGACACATGTACAAGTCCTATTCGGGTTAGTGATTACAAAATAGAAATTTTCTCGGATGCCTCTCGTACCGGTTGGGGAGCTACTTGTTCTGGTCAAAGAGCTAGTGGTCAATGGACTCTCGATGAACTAAATCATCACATTAACTATCTAGAACTCACTGCTGCTTTCTTCGCTTTAAAAGTATTCGCAAAACATCTCAAAAATTGCGAAGTTTTGTTACGTGTTGATAACTCCACAGCCATATCCTATATAAATAGAATGGGAGGTATTCAATACCCTCATCTGAATAACATTAGCAGGAAAATTTGGCAGTGGTGTGAAGAAAGGGGCTTATTTGTGTTTGCGTCTTACATAAGTTCACGTGACAATTATATTGCAGACTACGAATCACGCCGAATTCATGCTGATGTTGAATGGGAGATTGCGGATTCCGCGTATAAGCTCATTTGTAGGACTTTTGGTAGGCCGGATATAGACTTGTTTGCCAGTCGCCTTAATAACAAATGTCAGAGGTTTGTTTCATGGCATCGGGACCCAGAAGCTTACGCGGTAGACGCTTTTACATTATCCTGGTCCCCGTTCTATTTCTACGCATTTCCCCCGTTTTGCTTAGTCGTCAAGGTTTTGCAGAAGATTATCCACGATAAAGCGAAGGGAATTGTGGTGGTTCCACTTTGGCCCACCCAACCTTGGTATCCCTTATTTAAGAGCATGCTGGTGTACGAGCCCAAAGAATTTTCTCCAAATTTACACTTATTATCATCTCCTTACAGTGTGGAACACAAGTTACACCGGAGCCTTACCCTGGTTGCCGGCGTTTTATCAGGGAGGCCATGTTAAGGCAGGGTACACCACCGGAAGCTATTGACGTGATGCTGGCATCACTTACAAACAATACCTTAAAACAGTATAATACTTGTCTTAAACAATGGTACTATTATTGCCAAGATAAACATGTCAATGCATTTTCTGCATCTGTTACTTTTGTTTTGCAATTTTTTGTTGTTTTGTTCGATAAAGGTAGCAAATACGGAACATTAAATTCTACTAAAGCCGCGTTGTCCCTTATTCTAGGCTCGGAAATAATGAATTGTAATCAAATAAAAAGATTTATGAAAGGTACATCAAGGCTGAGGCCATCTCTTCCTAAGTATGATTTCACATGGGATCCGGCTCCAGTATTGGACCATTTAGGCAGTCTTTATCCAAATGAAAATTTGTCTTTTGAATGCTTAACTAAAAAATTATGCACATTACTAGCTTTAATAACTGCTCACCGTGTCCAAACGCTATCGTTGATTAGGCTTTGTAATATTAGAAAATTTGAATCTATCAAATTTGTAATTAACATCCCAGATCAAATCAAAACCTCTGGAATTAATAGGCTTCAACCAACACTCACCATTCCTTATTATAATGAAAGACCTTCTATATGTCCAGCTAGAGTTTTAGATTGTTATTTGTCTGTGACAGCTGATAAAAGACCGTTGAGTTGTGAATTTTTATTTATTAGTTTGAAAAAACCTTACAAAAGCATAAGTTCCCAATCTTTAAGCCGCTGGATTAAGACTACTCTGGGAGAGAGCGGAGTTGATATAAATCAGTTCAGTGCTCATAGCACAAGACATGCGTCAACTTCAGCTGCCAAAAGACTTGGTGTAAATATAGATTTAATTAAGAAAACTGCGGGCTGGACATCTGGTTCCAGTGCATTCGCTAGATTTTATAATAGAGAAATATCGAACGATGGTACAGAAGTATTTGCGCGTTCTCTTTGTGGTATAGCCTCAACAATATCATAAATTTAATGATTTATAATTAATGTAGATTGACNTAGAGAAATATCAAACGGTACAGAAGTATTTGGCATTTGCGCGTTCTCTTTGTGGTATAGCCTCAACAATATCATTTTAATTATTTAATTAATGTGGATTGATACATAACATTGATTTATAAGTCCTGGTCTAGATCATTATAATTCATTGTAATCATACCTAAGAGTGTAATTTATTGTTATTTTTTGCTGAAATTTTTATAATTTGAAAAAACATCAGATTGACAAGAAAATGGATGGTAATATAACCATTCCATTTCCATTTGGATGCTATTTTGTGCACTTTAAACATCTACAAGTAAATATAATGTAATTTCGAAGGGCGAATCACAGAGTTTAATAGAAAATCAAACGAACTTACCTAAGTGACGTTCGATGATTATTAAACGATGTGATTCGCCCGAAGAAATTACATCCCTCCCTATCCCTGACACAATCGTGTCTTGCCCAGGAAGCACAAAATAGATGTGGATGGGCCGACAGGTCTCAACGTGTATGAAGGCCAGCGCAGGAGCGGGGTTCGCAGGCAGTTTTTTGTTTTAGTTTACTTTGAACGTGTGTAGATGGCAGCACCAACTCGTGCTACTACAAGTAAATATAATGTAATTTCTTCGGGCGAATCACATCGTTTAATAATCATCGAACGTCACTTAGGTAAGTTCGTTTGATTTTCTATTAGTGCGCTTGTTTTTATTACATTGAATTTGAAGTAACATTGACCACAAAATAGTAATATTTTGTGCATCGGGTCAGTTGTGTAGGAACTAATAATAACTGTAAATTACAAGAACTTGACTCAGCTCTATCTTCGGTATTGAAAACAGTCGACGAGTTAAATTCAAGTAGTTATCAAACATACATTTGAGCTTACGTTTTAGTTGTAAAATCGCTTGATTTGACGTAGAGTCATCCGAAATTTGGACACCCTAGCCAAAGGGATGGGATGTGGGGATGAATGGAGAAGGGTCCAGGAACCTTGACCCTTTAGTTTCGATTAGGTCATGTTTTGACGGCCATGTTGCATGAACCAACATGTTTGTGTCTTAAAATCTTTGCTTATGCTATTCCAAAATGCTTAATTTTGCATATTAAAAGAAGGGGGAAAATAGATGATAGTGGGTTAGATCTTAAATATCATACATAGTTCAATTTCTAGTAGGTTTTACTTTTTTATTATCCTTCACAAATCTAAATGGCTTCTACAATGTAAGGGTTTTCAGAGTTTTCCAAGTTTTTCACTAGCATGAGCAGGATTTTTTGGTTCAATTGCAACGCCTTCCTCTTAATTTCGAATCGCTGTTTCAAGAATATAAAATCTGACTCACATTGCATTGTCTTTAATTGAGTATTTGTTTGCCGCCTACGTTATAGCACGTTACAAAGCTCCGTCTGCCCTTGTACAGACCATCTCGGACTCCATTTTGTGTCCAACTTGCGTAAATTACAGTAATGAGGAAGATGTAAATCAAAATTTATTCCCCTTTTTCAGCCCTAACAAAAACTTTAAGCTAAAATAAGACTAACTGTGAAAAAATTTTGTTGATATCACGAAAATTGAATATTTTATAAGCAAATCAATATGGGAACGCGCGAAAACTGATAGCACCCCTGGAATACGGGCGGTGACGTCACACCGCTCGTTGGGCAACGACGGACGGGCGGCGCGGGTGCTAGCTGCGCTCTGTAAACTTATTTTCGTTCATTTCGATACATTTTTTATTTTTATTAACCATATCTGATGCCAATCAAATAATCTTCCGAAATTAGATTTACTTATGGTTGCGGGTACTTTCAGAAAACATGCAAAGTACCTATATTATTGCAGAAATCCAAGTGCTAAAACTTGCAAGGTAAGTGAACCTATTATTATGGATGCAATAAATAATTAAGTATTTAGTATTTACGCTTTTTGTAGTATTTGAGGTAGATTATAAAAGATCGATCTAGTTTAAAAGTAAAAGTATTAGTGCTGTCAGTCAGATTGCTGTGGGTTATCGATAAAAAATAATACCCATCAATAATTTAGCAACGTTATGTCTTAATATGTCAACAATCTCGAGAATCAAGCTCCGAAACGAAACTGAGTAGGGCGCAGTTCGACATAAGCTTCATTTTGTTCGTATTCATCCGAATGCCTACCTGTTCCGATATATTCGATTAAGGACTTTGAGCATTGTGCCGAGGTCTTCCAGCAACTCTGCCATGACTTCGATCGAATAGAAGGCCTTCTTCTCATATTCCACGAACGTCAAGCATAGTGGCAAGTTATACTCCTTCCATAGTTTTCTGTATAACCTGCCGCAGCTCTGCCCCAGGCAGAAAGGTTCTGGAGTGGAGACCACGTACCGGAAAACACAGCGTGGGACGTCCACCCACAAGGTGGACCGACGACCTGATAAAGATAGCAGGGAGGCGCTGGATGCAGGCCTCTACCAACTGTGCGATATTATGTGGAAGTTATTGAAGGAGGCTATGTTCAGCAGTGGACGTCCTGTGGCTGAGATGACGATGATGATGACGATAACTCTATTCTAGAGTATTATTATCTCTTTGACTTCTTTAGGTAGGTACTCGCATTAAAATGATCTTTGCAATAATATCGACTGGTTTTTGTAGATAACGCTTTCTCCCTTTTCGTTAACTTACACTATTTATGTATTTATCAGTTTTTCTTAGCTTTAAAAGTAATTTTCTGGGGCACAAACCATTGTATTAGTATAAAAGGGTTACTATACAATATCTGCATGGTATTTTTTACTCCATAATTCTATTAAACTCGAAATGACTGTACGAGTCTATGAGCGCGCGAAGGAGCAATGCCATCCCGGCGGAGGTAACGGGCGGTGTGACGTCACGCGCTAAACGGTCAAGTGCGAGTTGATTTTTAAAACATCCAACTTTGAATGCCCATAGAAAATTCAGTTTTTGAGATATCGAAAAAATTCTTTCACTAATATTTTTTATATTTTATGTTTCATCTTTTTACATTATAAAATAATTACACTCATCTTCCTCATTAAACGATTAACTTGCGTGTTTGTATTTGTCGCATGTTAATAGCAATATTAAGCCAGTTCAAGAGTAGAGTCCTATTTAACACTCTACCGGCTGTAGAGTAGGTGCGAATACGAATACGTATTTGTTTATCAAAGTACATCTATATTCAAACTTCTGCATATTATGTTGGATTTGTGATAAGTTACTTAGAATTTTCTTGGTTTGGACTGCTAATTACCTAAGTAGTGTAGTTACATAAGTAATAATACACGTTTTCTTGAATATTAAACTACCTAGGTACTCGAAGAAATTTAGTTTGATTTGGGATTTCCCAAGTTATGTACAGACGCGGGATATCAAGTTCGAATCTTGACATCTTAACTACCTATACTACTTGTACTCGTATCATGCAAATGGTTGACGAGTTCGGATGAAAAAATGAGCATTTTGTACCAATATTTTTTCATGTGTAAACGTAATTTTACCAAAGAATATAGGTAGGAAATAAATCAGTGCTTCGGCAATGTTTAAGGTTTGACCTAGCGACTAACGCCTAGTATAAATTTAACAGCACGCTCCCAGACTGTGCCGCGCCCGCTCGCTCGCGCGTGTCATAGCTCACGTGGCGGCCAATCCCATGGATATTATATTCCTGCTACAGTTATCTATCCAGAGAGGTGACTTCAGTAGGTAGGACCTAGTATTTATATGATTTGTTGATGGACTATGTCAGGAGGAGATCACAAAAGTCCCTTACACCCTTCGAAGCAAATAGTAAATCTTGTTTTAGCTTTATTGACGTCAAATTCTGAACTTAGCCTTTCCCATTGCCTGCTACCTACTGTTTGCAATATAGTCCTGATTGATTGATCATTAATAGGTACACGATTCGAGACGTGTAGATACGATACGATAAGCTATAATTTACTGCTACATATTCAACTAAAATAAATATTTAGGTAGGTAAGTTAAGTACGTAATGCCAACACTACCTATTTACCTCCTCACACAAACCATCGCCTTATCTATTCGAACTACACATTCAAATAATATGATGAATATTGCTTTTTACATAACAAATGCGTAGTAATTTGTATCCTAGTCTTTAAATGTATTTTATTATCGTGCCTCCACGTCGCGTGATGCGCAGCCTGAAATTATTTTTACATATTCATGTGGAAAACAAATGCTTTTGCCGATAGTTTTCGAGCAGGCGGTATTAACAGTGAAACGTAATTGTCACACACAACTACTATAAATAACTATTATTATGTAATAAAGGACTATGAAATTAAACGAGTTTACCATATTCAATTTCATTTAATGAAAATTTCCTAATGTACGCTCATGTAGCATTCATCCACTTACAAAATATTCATTTGGTATCGAACAACATAAAAAATGGCACATTTAACACCACAAGTTTCATTTATACAATAAAACATTCAATTCATAGACTAAATTTCTGTCTCTAAGTAAGATTCATTTATTTATCTCCACGCAAGCAGCTCTACTTTTAAGAAAAACAATATGATTTAGGTTAGTAGTAGGTAGGTAGTCAAGTTGTGAAATCTAGATGATTTTGTAACACTTACAGATGAATTTTGGTTTAAAAACAATATAAAATTCAGTTTTAATATTAACATTTTCATAATCAATCATAAATTTCTAAATTATAAACTGAATGAGAGAACTAAGTAAATATAAATGCTGTGAATTTAAATGCCTAATATGTTACAATTTTGAGTTAATTATGGTTTTAATTTATTTAGGTATAGATTTTGTAGGTGATTTTTTTCTCAGTTGGCTTGAAAGTGTTTTTCAATATAAGTGGTAATAGCAACCGCTTAAAAATAATTTACACTGGCCATTCAAAGATTTCCTTGTTAGTATTTTATCACACACATCGCAGTTCTTACTTAAATGTTTTGCACTTTCATTGAATAAAGCATCTATTTCAGAATTTCCAAAATATCACTAGATATTCTACTAAATTAATTAAACTTTTCATTCTTCCACAATCCTTTCGTTCTTTTGTTTTATCAAAATAATCTTTACCTGTACACCATTAGGTCTACTTAAGTTTAACAAAATCTTCATTCATTTATTTATGTTACTTTGGTAGTCAATTTAATTGGAACTAACTGCTGCCCAGGGTCATAAGTCGTAGGCTCCTTCTTGCACTCCTGTCTCGAGGTAGGACTGTGAGTTCTTGTGGGTGAAGATGAAGGGTGCTTCTGGAGAAGGACACCTGAATGAATTCATCAGGACCGGGGGAGAGTCATCGGATTTGAAGCCTATTGGCTCTAGGAGGTTGTTCCATAGAAGGTTGGCAGCTGGAAAATAGAAAAAAAAAGTGGTTTAGGGAAAAAAAATCCTGCACTTTGTGACCAATATTTTGTGGAGTCTACGGAAACACTACGTTACATGAATATTGTAATCAAAGATTTCACTTGCTGACTACGATGAAAAGGAGCTATGTTGGGTATGACTTTAGCTAAGTTGATAAGAATAGTTTCCTAGGACCGCTTAAATGGTACCTTTCTCCAGTTCAGCGCATTTGTGAACTGGCGCGCGACCTGGTTCCCTCAACTTTTCCCTAAACGACCAGTCCCTCATGGAGAAGCCGGAGTAACACTTACGATGGACCACTCACCTAACCCGTGGCCCGTCTGCGGGTAGTGAAAAAAGTCGTGCGTGATGTAAGACTGGTGGATGACGGTGGACAGTGGCAGGCGCGTTGAAGACCTGCAACTTACTGTCACATGAAGCCCTGAATCGTACTGGTACCAAAGAGGGAACTCTCACCCAACGCGTGGCCCTTCTGCGAGAAGTGAAAGCAGTCGTGTGTGATGTAGGACTGGTGGATTGTAGACAGAGACGCGTTGAACAGCCGCATGAAGGGCAGCTGAATCTAAAGTCCTGCGGAATCTTGCTAGTACTAAAGATTGTCTGATTGTACTAAGGATTGACCACTTACCCAGCGCATGGCCTTTCTGCGAGAAGTGGAAGCAGTCGTGCGTGATGTAGGACTGGTGGATGACGGTGGACAGCGGCAGGCGGATGGGCAGCGGCGCATTGAATGTTCGCATGAAAGGCTGCACCACTACCGTGAAGTCTTCCCGCGTGTCGTAGCGCCCGCTATCCACCTGTGATAGAAGTAGGTACATAGAAGCTAAATACTGGGGTATAAGATAATATCAAACATGTACAGTCTGATTGATGTGCTTTCGACGGTACAAAGACATTTTGCACTCAGCCTAAGATTCATCTGTGCTCAAGTTTGAATGAATCATATTTTTTGGCAATAATGAACCAAGGTTTGAAAAAGGTCAAAGGTTGACTGGGAGAGAATGCCATACTAAACTATTATGGCCAGTAGGTACACAAGCACTATATGTACAATTACAGTTTTCAAATATTTAAGTATTACCTCTATAATACAAATAAACTGAAGGTTTCACCACAACAGTCAAGAGCCCGCAAGAGTCGGCTTCACCTTGGGAGAACTCCAACTCTCTCACTACTGCTGAACCCTGAAGCCATTGGTACTTGACCGCTATACCCACCAGCATAGCTTCAGCCTTCTGGTACATTCTGGTCATGCGCACGAGGAAGTCCAGTTCGCCGCCGCTGCGGTGGAAGCACGTGCAGAACAGCGGGTGCATCAGCCGGCACATCAGCGGCCGCGAGACACGGATTGACACGGACACGTCTGCAAGAGGAGTTGAACTTTATTAGAGGAGACTGAGAACTAACTTGGCTCCTGTTTTCATAAAATGGGACGGAAGCAACGCAAAAAAGAATGAGACAGCAACAGCAATAACCCTAACAGCTGCACCTTTCTAGTTTAATAAATACATAAAGCAATTTATAAAATTTCATTACGATTTCTTCATGATCATCATTTCAGCCACAGGACCTTTACTGTTCACTACTGTTAATATAGGCCTCCTCCAAATTTCTTTGTCGATACCAAAAAAATAATTAATCCGTGTTGTCTAAAACTTAGTAGTATTTTCAGTGGCCTAGTTGCACTCATATAATCCGTTACATTCACAGACGTTAGTAATTGGGCAAGAGTTCACATTATCACACGGTTTTGTATCTTCGTCTAACGTATACGTGCACCAGATGCTGAGGCTAGCTAGAATGCCTTTCATAACAGACACATCGATGAAAGTACCTAAAGTACCGAAAATCACATCAACTTTTCTAGACCTCTACCAAACATACCTAAAACGGGAACTAAATTGACTATCGTCCTCGGCAGATGCGCCTGGAGGTAGTCCAGGGCCTTGGCCAGTTTCCTGGCATGTGCCGTGGGCGACCAGGCCACGGGCGACAGGCACGAGGCGGAGCACAGGTCGTTGGCGCCCATGAAGATCGTGATCATCTTCCAGTCTCTGGAGATGTCGATGTCTGGAGATGCTCGCATTCGCGCCACCACTATCTGGAATTCAATTCAAATTATTTAATAATGTGCCCTTTTCTGGGCAGAAAGGGCAGGAGGCAGGCCCCCCACTAGGTGGACCGACAATCTGGTGAATGTCACGGGAAGTACCTGGATGCGGGCAGCGCAGGATCGATCGATCGTCATTTGACTGAAACGAAACGAAATTCACGACATTTATTACCATCATCATCATCATTTCAGCCACAGGACGTCCACTGCTGAACATAGCCCTTCCCCAACAATTTAGGTTGGCCGATTGGTAGCAGCCTGCAACCAGCGCGCCTTCCTGCTTCCTCTATGGAGTCGTCGGTCCACCTTGTGGGTGGACGTGCCACGCTGCCTTTTCAGAACCTCTAAGAAACACATTCCAAATAGCGGGCCCTACTAGTAACCACTTCGAGACATTTCACGTGAAAATCGTCTGAGTATTTTTTCCCGTTTTCGCTACATTTTTCATAGATGCTCCGATCCTCTTGGTCGTAGCATTCTATTTTAAAGCTTAAAGCCTTCCTCGATAATAGGTATAATTGGATTATCCAACACTAAATAACTTTTCAAAATGAACCAGTAGTTCCGGTCGTTCGTTCAACCAACCAAACAAACTCTAAGAAGAGTAATGTTTCAGGTAATTCGTGTTTATTATTGGGATTTATTATTGCTTCGCACGAACCGTTTGATTGATAAGTAAGTTCTGATTCATTATTATTTATTTAAAGTAAATAGTTATACATATTACAAGTACCATACAGGCTGAACAATTAAATGGAAAAGTGTACATAAAAGTTACAGCAGTATTTCGAATGAAAATAACACAAATGCAAATTCCAAATCAGCATCAAAAAGTTTAATTCTTTGATGAGAAATAAGATGGTGCAACCCAGCTTTAATGAAGAGCAACACAGAATTAACTTGACAAAAAAATTGTCATCCTTCACAATTTCCTAAACAAGTTCCCACCAATTTCCTATAAAATATGTTTATTCTATTATATTGTAAACTGTTCAAATTCATGAGAAATATTAGTTACACAATGGTTCAGGTTTGAACCACAACAATCCGTTTCGTATGCTCACGCGCATCCACGCTGGGCTCACGGTCACTTTCTTTAGTTTCACAAGCGCAGCCCGGTGCACTATATTTGGTTTAATTGCAGTTTCAACATGATAATTGTGCTGTTATTAGTACTAAGTAGGTACTTTGATCGTAAATTCTGATCGACCAGCATATCAAGCGCCGCAAGTGGAGCTGGATAGGCCACACTCTCCGAAGGGATCCCGATCATATCCCCAAGCAGGCTCTGGATTGGAACCCCTAGGAAAACGCAAATGTAGTCACCCCAAACAAACTTGGCGCGCGGCGCACTGTAGCAGACGAGGCGGAGAAAATCGGCAAGGCTTGGAGCGAGATCAAACGCGAAGTTCAAGACCAAAACAATGGAGGACTGTTGTGGACGCCCTCTGCCTCATCTAGGACATAGGACCTTAAGTCAAGTCAAGTCACTTTGATCGTATTAGCTTCACATTAATTGGCATCGAAGAAGGCAGCTCTTAAATCATTACTAGAATCCTGCCACAATACTAAGTAGTTATTTATAATGACTGAAATCAAGTAAATGCATGCAAAGTTCGTTCGTTCGTTCGTTCGTTTCAGCCAAATGACGTCCACTGCTGGACAAAGGCCTCCTCCAAGGCTTTCCACAATGCACGGTCCTGCGCTGCCCGCATCCAGGCTCTTCCCGCGACCTTTACGAGATCGTCGGTCCACCTAGTAGGAGGCCTGCCCACGCTACGTCTTCCAGCCCGTGGTCGCCACTCGAGAACTTTTCTGCCCCAACGGCCATCGTCTCTACGAGCTATGTGCCCCGCCCACTGCCACTTGGTTTTAGCAATTCTGCGAGCTATGTCGGTCACTTTGGTTCTCCTGCGGATCTCCTCATTTCTGATTCGATCACGCAGGGAAACTCCAAGCATGGCCCGCTCCATCGCCCTTTGGGTGTCCTTGAGCCTTCTTATGAGGCCCATAGTAAGCGTCCACGTTTCGGATCCATAAATCAACACTGGCAGCACACACTGCTCGAAGACTTTTGTCTTGAGACACTGCGGTATTTCGGACGTGAGTATATTGCGTAGCTTCCCGAACGCTGCCCAGCCGAGTTGGATTCGACGATTGACCTCTTTCTCGAAGTTGGCCCTACCTAACTGGACTGTTTGTCCCAGGTATACATAATTGTCAACAACTTCGAGTGTAGAGTCTCCAACCTTCAAAGGAGTGGGTGCGACACGGACATTAGACATGCAAAGTAAAGATATTAAAATAGCGTGATTACTTAAAACAACATTATTAATTTAACTTGTATTTTAATTAGTGTTTTGCGTGTTTAACAACAGCATTAAATAATTACATAGTAGAGTAAAGTATAGTTACTGGACTCATCATTCATATTTCAAAAGCGACCGCTGAGGAAGCCGACATCGTCGATGTGTTGCACATACTCGATGAACCGACGATTAGAATAATAAAGGATAACACAGTAACGAGGCTCGGAAGGAACTTGTGTGGCAAGCAATAATGTCTATGTTACAAAATAAGCCTTTAAGTTTGTGAGGGAATTTTGTGTACAAACGTACAACAGTGATGTGGAAGTCATTGAGGGAGGCGCATTTTCAGCAGTGGACGTCCTGGTGGTTGAAAAGATGATGATGAGAAGCGTACAACACTTGAAGAAATAATAATAAGTATTTGCCCATCGATTATCTGCTGAAAATATTTCAGGAGACACTAGAGTTTCATAAGGAGAAAAAGGACAACATCAATGACGACTTTGACGAAGTTTTAGTATAGGTAGTTTTGTAAAATACACAGATTTGACTTATTGGCCTTGGTGCTGAGCCATCATGTTAAGTCTAGGACTATTACTTATTCTGTGGTCTAGGTCCTGGGCCATCTATCATGGAAGGCACAATAATCGAAGTTCTTCGTCTACACAATACATATTATTATTAAGTAGGGGTTACGAACGTGGGGTTAATGGAACAAATAAATAATAAAAAATGCCGGTACCTTAGCCTGCTTAAAGGCATCCTGGTCAGAGGCGACCGGGAAGGCGACGTTGAACCTCGCGTTCTTGGCCAGCCATTCGCCGGTTCCGGTGGAGTACCCTCGCAGGTTCGGGTTGAACTCCTTCAGGATGTTGGGCAGCGTCAGGTATTCCCGCCAGGTCCCATCGCCGCCTGGAAATGTAGAGCATACGCCATATCAACAAAAAAAAAACAAAGAAAAAATGATATTTGGTAAAAAAACAACATCATTCCTCGTATTTAAGATAAGTGAGAGAGGATCACCTAAAACAACACGGAGTCATCTTGCTAGTTGTATATATTTATTTGCATTAGATACTTGCTACAACGAAAGCGTGGCAGGTCACCAATGCGCTGGACCGACCAAGTGAAAGCAGTAGTGGGAGACGGCGTATGTGACTGCACCAGACAGTCTGCCAATAGAGAGAGATGGAGGGAGATCGTGCGGAGAGTTGTATCCGCCTCTACAACCGATGTGAACAACGCATCAACGTGACCGCTCTGCCAAGAGCGTAACGAATAAGAAGAAGAAGACAACGAAAGCTGGAAATGTAGATCTAATAGGATCGTTTCAAAAAATAGACAAGACTATTCCAAGTTCTTTTTGAGGTTGATTGAGGAATTCGGGTGAAGGTCGCTTTTACCTTCGGGCTTGATCGTCATTTTCCATCAGGTGTAATGCTGGCTAAGAGATTCTTCGTTGTGGACAGACTCCGACTGAATGTAGGTCCATAAAAAACACTCTGTTTTATCATACCTGCGCACCAAGACACGCCTCTGTACTCCACAAACGCGCCAAGCGCGAACTCCTCCATCGCACCATTGCCCGCTACCAAGGAGTCCCCGATCGCAGCAACGACGTCGATGTCGCCGGGCCGCAGCCTGTGCACCGAGGTAGGGGGGCTGCGGCTGCGGCCCGTGCGTGTTGCGTTCGCGCAGGGAAATGGCGTCGATGCCGGGATCGCGCGCTGACGACGCACGTGCGATCTGCGGGACGGGTAGCGAAGAGGGATCTGGAAATTAAGAAAATAACATATACAAATATATTTCGGAAGCTGTTGTGTTTTAAGATTAGGATGCAACATGAACTTTTTTGTTCTCTTCTTCACTGAAAAAAATGTTTGGTAACTGCTTACACAACAAAAGAGACCACCGAACTAAGTGTTAACTATAACCAAACTAATTCTAGCTCACTACAGAATTATTTGTTTTAGGGCTGATTTTTCAATCGTCAGATAATTTTTAACTGAAGAATAAGTTGACACATTGACAGTTTCAGTATGGGAAATATGTCAAAATGACAAGTTTATTCTTCAGATAAAAGATATCTGCCGATTGAAAAAGCAGCCCTAATTTACCCAACATTTTGTTCCTCATAACCAAAGTGTTCGGTGGTCACTTTTGTTGTGTAAGCAAGCAGTAACCAATTATTTTTTTCAGTGTTGTTTTAAAGGCTCTAGTACAATTTTCAAGAATTTTTCGGGTAAGGCAACCCATAACCTGCACCTATATTCAGAATCATTACGCATTTTCTCGACCCTCAGCTTCTTTAACAAGATTTGGCACATCACATTGTTCCACACCTTCTCTACACCTATTTGCCTTTCCATCCACTTCTTTAGTAGAATCGTGATCTTCGCCTAGAACCCTAACATTTGATACGTGCCACTGCGTATGCGACTGCGTGGCATGAACATGACCACATTTGCAAATAAAGCCTGCCTAAGTATCTGCAAGTTCGTGAGCAAGCGTTTAAAGTTTGAACTTTTTGGTGAAATGGTGTTGACATGTTGTGTCAATACCCAGTCAAGGGTAATCGCTCCATTATGCTCATTAGCGACACTCTGCACCTCGCTCGCGATCGCAGGCAAGGTCGCTGTGTGCTCCACTTGTGTGAAGCTAGGGCTACCTACCAGCTGTTCAAGTTGAGTCTTATTTCTTCTTACCTATTACGTCAGTCATTATACACTTATCTTTATCGGTAAAATTCAGTACATTCCTAACGATCTTATCAAAGTATGTCAATGCTTGATCTCAGCATCAGCAAGGCCTTCACAATCTGAGACTCTATCAATTAAATTGCTGACGAAGAAAAAATCTACAAAATGGTAATTTCATTCAGCACTAAGCTGGTTGAGATACAGGTTTTTAGCTAAACTACTCTACTTAACGTAAGCGTAGTACAGCAAATCTTCATTATTTTAGTCTGCATCATTAATAGCAAACTGTTGCTCCTCAAATACGCTGCATTTACTACTCATTCTTCCTCTTTACTACTCGTTTCCTCTATACGTCTCCATAGATAAAACATAAGTGCGACTTAAAAGGTGCCAAGTTATAGCCCTATTGCTATAGCCGCGTCTGCCCTGTCACGACGTGCGCGCGCGCAATTCGTCGCCGCGTGAATATCAATGAAGTTATGTCACGCTTGCAGTAATGCGATAACTATGTGATTTTCTTCTCGAGTGCTTTCATAGCTCCACAGTTGAAAAAAAAATAGTGTTAATATTAGAAATCATCTAGCAATTTTGATTATATCGAATACATCTAACCAATCGAACTGAAAATGGACTGCCTTTTTTGTATTCCTACTAAGTTCCGTTTAAAAACAGCTCTACTACTACTCCAAGGCTGGGTTGCACCATGTTATAAAATCTGTCATACTCCATACAAAAAGCACCGGTTATCGTCATAGTTACCGTTAAAGTTAGGTGGTTCAACTCAACCTTAGTTATCTCGTCTTTTTAATTAAAATATTCTTAACCATGTAATTTTGCATCCTAAAGTAATTCCGGACCTTGACTAAGCAAAATTCAAGAAGGGTTTTAAAAATGAGGCAATTTGACGCCCCCGGCAGATGATGGAAAACTTGTCCAGCATTTATGAAAGTAATGTAAGGTCTTGTACTACATTAATCTTGCCCAACATTCTCAGCAACGAAAACACTCGACTTTTTGTCCCAAAAAATGTTGTAAGTGTTCAAAAACAATACTTATTTCTCAAAATACATTTTGTCGACGTGGGCGCCAGGTGGCAAGCATTTCAACACTCCATTGTCTTGACTTTTTTTTCTAAAATAACTCGAAATTACGTATACATGCAGACTCCTTAACAGAATAGGTCACGTGACTCTGATATAAACGTGAGATGCGTGCGCGCTTGTGTGTGATGTTAGCTCATAGTGGGTAAACACGATTATTTGCTCAACTCTACCACTTAAAATACAAGAAAAAATAACGCGGTGAAGTGGGTGTCAGGTCATGCGTGTATGGTTCCTTATATCTTTAGATATCCCTATTCTTATAATTTTATTTTTAAAATGATTCATCTTTACTGTGCTCGTACGGTGCGATCCTACATTTTATCATCATCATCATCATTTCAGCCATAGGACGTTCACAGCTGAACATAGGCCTCCCCTAATGCTTTCCACGTTGATCGATTGGTAGCGGCCTGCATCCAGCGCTTCCCTGCTACCTTTACGATGTCGTCGGTCCACCTTGTAGGTGGACGTCCCACGCTGCGTTTTCCGGTCCTACATTTAGTAGGTAATGCTTATTTGAGGATATAATATATGATTCAAGTTTAAACAGTCCTGAAAAGTCATGGTACTTACTGGTAGAGATGAGACGTATTTACTAGAACAGATCCACACACTAGGTATTTTACAGTACTAGGCGGCACCTATTCCATTTTTTAAAATACTTGATCCACCTAGTATTTTATAAATTACACGATTTCCGACCCTACCCTGAAAGTAATAGAGGTTATTATTGCGTAATCCGTAGTCGTGTATTACGCGCACCTAGTATTTCTCGCTAAGCTTATGTGCGAACGTAGAGATTCACTCCGTCTCTGTCTGACCAAACAAATTTGAGCGCGACGAAGCAAACGCACACAAACGTAGTCAAACCATATTCATGTAAATAAGAAAAAAGTATGTAAATATTTTTATGAAATTGATATCTTTTAAATACGCCAACTTTTACGTTGACAGTCCAAAGCCTGTTGAAGTATGAAGGGAGGAATTATATTATTATTCAATTTCAAATTTCATTATTCATACTACGGTTGTATCTTTTCAAAGAAAATTGTATTCTAAAGTCATATTACTTGGATTAGTCCGCACTAGTCGCGTCAAGTATGCTAAATTACTACGTACTAGGTGGAACAGGTATTTGGATCGAGTATTAATAAATACTTGGAATAGGTGCACCTAGTATCAAATTTACCTAGTATAACCCATCTCTACTTACTGGGGCATTTTTTTATTAATCTACGGACCCAAATGGTTTTGAACTGACCTGAGCACCTAGTAGTTTTAGAAAACTCTACATACTCAAACTCTTTATAAGAAAAATGAAATAATGGATACCTACTTGATGATCAATTCAATAACCCTTCCTACTACCGCAAGTTTGCAGGTAGAGTCATTTTTTATATTAATAATTAAGTAATATATTTTTCTTGATTTTAAAGTATAAGTTAATTTTAATAACAACCAGCAAGATATATGTTTGATAGAAATATTTCATTATTCATCACGCTTCAATTACTTACAAAGAAATATCAGTGTACACGGATATATAAAACCTGTAAAATTATGAGTTATATTTACAAAGCAACGCGTTGCTGAACATTTGGTTTATTGCCTTTTTTATCACGTACTAATCGATTACTACCAATTTGTTTTGTATGTCGACTCACATCACTGCCTATCTAAATATAGTACTTTAACTGCCTGAAAAATAGTAATTTCTCTCTCCAAATGCCGTAAAATTATTGAGTGCCTATCCTAACTTTTTGCTGTAACTACTATACTAAGTACAGGCCAGTTTTCATCTACGTACGCGTGAAAACCCGTCGCAACATTTTTCATTTTTGCCCTGCACATATTACTCGTAGCGTGATGGTATATAGCCTACTAGCGGCCGCCCGCGACTTTGTACGCGTGTACCCCGTTTTAGGCGATTATCCCACTGCACTGCAATGCGCTCCGCCGCAGTACGCGGGACGACAGATTTAATGTTGACATCCAGACATCCTGACATCCAGACATCCTGACATCCACACATCCATACAAACTTTCGCATTTATAATATTAGTAGGATTAGTAGGATAGCCTTCCTCGATAAATGGGCTATCTAACACTAAAAGATTTTTTCAAATAGACCGGTTAGTTCCTGAGATTAGCGCGTTCAAGTAAACAAACAAACTCTTCAGCTTTATAATATTAGTATAGATATAAATAGATTTCGTAGATTTCTTTTCAAATGTAGGCCAAAAAAGTTACATTTGTTAAGCTAAATAAAAGTTTACAAGGTAACATTACAAATACATTAAAATCTTTGCATCCTAAAACCATAATCATACAAATACACATAGACGTTCTTATTCAAACAACAAACGTAAAGTTTAATTTCGTTATTTGCATGTTAATTGTTGGATATAACAGTTGTAGTTACATAACGCGGCTTTTTGGCGAGTGCGTGCGATTTACGTGCTATGTCCACTCATGCGCAAGCAAAATAGAGCCATAGAGCTTTTTGATGTTGCTAAAATTCGTGAAAATTGTAGGTTTGATAGGTATCAATCGGAACTTTTTGATACGAAACTGAAACTCTGTTTCAGCTTTTCTTGAGGACAAAATCTTATCTGATTGTAACTTAGGATGGAGCACGCTTGCTGAGTAATACCACATACCTAGTACATAATTATTAAGTTATCTGAGCACACACTTTAAACAATCTTTTAACAACTCATAAATTGTATGTGCTTGTTCATACTTGTGTTGTTATCCTTACTAGTAACTCTAACTCTCACCTGAACTATTGAACCAATTTCAGTTGATATTAAGACCAAAACGCTTATAACTTTAAATGGATGATGATCATGATGGATGGATTGACTGTGTCAAATTACACTCAACATCAAATAAATCGCACCTTCCGCGACGCGAACTTTAAAGATTTTCTTCTGACACAATCATGTTGCCCCAACAATATTGGTGTTATTTGAAAGCCCAATAAATAAACTTAAAGAAAAAAAAACACATTTAATTTTTTTATAAACAATTAACAGGTACCTTAAATATGTGACTTGAATAAAGGCCTCACTTGGGGCTCACCTCTGGGATCAAGTAGCCCAATTTTTGTGGTTATAAAACCAAATAATGATCTTACGTGTCCTTTTTAACAGATGGATAGCGTTTAATCCCAATTTAACAGCTTTAAAGCCATAAAAATTGCTTAAGCGTAACTACCTATTTTTTGAAGAAGTGACTCTGGATCCTTCTAAAGACACATTTTTGGGGTAAAACTTTTCCTTTGATGAAATGAAGTTTAGAACTAGGCTTTCAAATGATATCAATGTTGTTGGGAAGTGGGGATGCATACGTTTGATAAGTGCTCGTCGCGGGAGGTGCGATTTTTTTGATGCCGAGTGTAGTTACCGATACGACACTATACTCGTAAAACCCTTCAGCAATACAAATCATCTGATTGCGATTCATTAGCGCATAATGGCGATGGGAAAGCGATGGCGTGCGCACGTGCAAACGCGCTCACGTATCGATGCGCGGTGAATAATTCGTAATTAAGTAACGGTGATCAACATCGACACCGTACGCAAAGTAGACAGAGACTAAATATCTGGGTTGTACCATCTTACTTTAACAAACGTCACAAATCTGTCAAACTTCATACAAAAAGCACCGGTTATCGTTATACATAGGTGGTGCAACTCAGCCTTAGAATTCACAACCAATGCCTGTAGTAAACTAACATTCGTGTTAGATCCAATTTTGTGATCACCTCGCTGTGTCCTTTTTTGTAAATTCGAGAATTTAATGTATTTAAATTCGTACACTTTTATTTCTTTAAGTTAGCTAGTTTAGTTACAAGTTATAGGGGCTTCCTGTTAAGCAACAGATGTTGCTTGTGCTAGGGACCACCGCTCTTCCGTAGCAAGATTAACAGTAGGTAGGCAAACTTTTTGTAATTGACTTTGACTTTTTGAATTGAGAGAAAAAAATAAGTAACACTTTAGTTTTCCATGTAAAAATTTAAACATTATAAACAGAAACTTGAAATCTAATGTTACAGCTTACACTATTCACGTTTACTTCCAACCGCGAATCCAGACGATTAATTAATTGATTCAATAATAAGTTTAGGCATAATATTGAAATCGACTCTAGTCTAGCAACTGCAGTAATTAAATAAAATTATTAGTTAACCCTTTTTATGCAAGTTACATACGATCTAGGTACTTTTTTAGCAGAACAACGGCATGCTCAATGAAAATAGACAGAAATAATAAAAATAATGTAATAATAGTTCTAATTACTAAACTGGTTTACAATAAATTAGAAATTCGAACGAGCAAATTACTGACATCGGTATCCTTTACGTTTTCCATTGTGAACTCTTTGACACACTTATGCAGGTAAGGCTGAAACTACACTATGCTATAAGGATTATTTTAAAGGGCCTTTCTCTAATTAGCGTACAAACTTTAGTCATAACATTTTATGAATAAGATGCAATTGCACCAGTGTAGAAAGGTATTAAGGACATTTTCCTGTGGTTCATATCGAATGAAAAATCTGAAAGCCATGAGATATAAGCCTAAAGTGAACAATAATTAATCTACATTTGCATAATCATCTTTATGAAGCCAATCATAGAATATTTTTTCAATAAAATTTTAGTTATAAGTATTATTATGTTATGTTGCTAAAAAGATTGAAGGACGATAACTTCAGTGCTGTAGCGCTACCATTAATTCAAGTTTCAAATACCCAACCTACCGCACTTACTATCGATTAAGCAACGCTAAATCGCAATATGTCAGGAAACAAATCTGGCTAATATCTAGTTTTATATGCATCGTGACTTCGTGGTTAATGTACATTCTCTTAGGCTGGGTTGCACCATCTTACTCTAACTTTAATAAACGTCAAAAATCTGTCAAACTCCATACAAAAAGCACCGGTTATCGTTATACTCGTAGTTACCGTTAAAGTTAGGTGGTGCAACTCAGCCTTAGGCTCGGACACTCGGCATCAAATAAATCGCACCTCCCGCAACAAGCACTTTTCAAACGTATGCATCCCTACTTCCCACCAACATTGGTACCATTTGAAAGCCTAGTTCTAAGCTTCATTTCATTAAAGAAAAGGTTTTTACCCCAAAAATGTGTCTTTAGAAGGATCCAGAGTCACTTCTTCAAAAGATAGGTAGTTACGCTTGAGCCAATTTTTATGGCCATAAAACTGTTAAATTGGGATTAATCGCTATCCATCTGTTAAAGAGGACACGTGAAATCATTATTTGGTTTTATAACCACAAAAATTGGTCTACTTAGTCCCAGAGGTGAGCCCCAAGTGAAGCCTTTTTTCAAGTCACATTTATGGTACCTGTTAATTGTTTATAAAACAATTAAATGTGTTTTTCTTTAAGTTTATTTATTAGGCTTTCAAATAACACCAATATTGTTGGGGTACCATGATTGTGTCAGAAGAAAATCTTTAAAGTTCACGTCGCGGAAGGTGCGTATTATTTGATGTTGAGTGTATTTATAAACCAGTCTCTACGAAAATAGATCTAATGCGGTCAAGATCAAGCTATTTCTAGTCTAAAGATGCAGTGCAATTTTATTATGAAATCCGTAGAGCATCTGTTGGACCTATGACGGGCACATTTAAGCTGTTCACTGTGGTATCTTATGTTGAGTGCTATTTTGCAATAAAATGTATAGTCTAATGTTCTTGCTATTATTGATCATGATCAGCTACAAATAACGTGTTTAGATTTGCTTTATTTCTTATAATTCACTATACTTGCCTAATTTAATATTTGAATTATGAAAAACAAAACAATTTACAAAGGAAATTCCTGTGAACTTTTCACACAACCTAAGAATCGGTCATTTAATGAATTGAAAATGTTCATGATTTAGGTGCTAAGCCATGAGGAAATTACTCAATAAGGTATGTGACATTTGAGTAATGTAGGTACAGACTATAGCAAATCAGAATACAAATTTTTGTAAGAAACTCAACCCTATCACAACTTACATAAGACTCCATAGTGTTAGCTTGATGTGCTAGCGTCTATACCTACTACTTTAAAGAAGCAGCAAAAAATATTTTCCAACAAAGGATAAAAGATTTTATAATTAGCCCGCGTTGAGTCGAAACAGTCTATTTTGACACGATTTTATGCCGGGTTGGCCCCTGATCTCAAAATGCATAATTGCTTATTAGCATACCTAAGTGATTAGTGAACGGAGGACTCCTTTCAGTTTTCGACACCTTAGGCTTAATTGGTTGTAAACGTGGGTTTATTCCGGCAATTGGTTAAACAATTTATAAACAGGACCTGACAGATTCCAGCATCAAGGAAAGGTTCTATCCCTTAGATGGGAGTATAGGAGCTCTTAATACAAGGCATTTTCAAAAACAATGAACAGCAAATCAAAATTATATGATAAATTAAAATATAAATACAATCAGACCTTGCATTGATCTGGCTGTTATATTGAGGTTTTTCCTGTATCATAGTAACAAATAAGAGTCTCTAGCACAGACTTATGTCAGCTTGCACGATAGAAGAAGATTGATGGCCTCATTTACAGATTAACTTTAATGTTCACCCGCGTACAAGTAACGAGAAAGAAGGCTGGTAACTCTCAGAGTCCTCAAGACTAAAATAATCTTTAAAAAGATAATATTTAAGTACCTACCACTTCGATATGTTGCCAGACGAACAAACCCGTCTTGATTGATTAGTCTCGCTAGCGGTAGTTAGAATATTTATCTTATCTAACGTTTGTACTCTACAAAACGCTATTCGTGCTTTACGCATGTAACCACGACTTCAAATGTGTGAACAGCCGATTGATCGGTTGTCAAATCGACATATTGTCGACAAGTTCAAGTTTTGTTAAGGAGGGTACACACTAGAAGCATTGGTGTGCGAGCATTCGTTGTGGTAGAGATTGGAATGCTAGGATTTTTTTTTGAGAACCGAACGGGTCATAAACGCAGTCAACCAAAACCAAAAGTCAGAAAAAGGCTAATGAGATCTTGATACATTTTCTCGCTGAAATAAAGTTAAATTTGCAGTAAAATGCTCTAACAAACGCTTGCGCTACGAATGCTCGCAGAGCAAAAGCTCCTGATGAGTACCTATCTTAAACACAACTTTAGAAGTCCGATGAAGATGTCACTTACGCCACTCGTTCCTTGAAACAGATCGGTCCCATTCTTCTGCGGAGGCCGTCCATCAATCTCATTACATAAAGGCGTAACGACATCGCTAGACCTCGGACCACAATTAAAGGAATTAAGCGTCTTGTGACCGTTAGTTTAAATATCATCAAATTCGGCTGTCCAATTTTGATGTTACGAGATTAAATCAAACATATTTTTGATTACTAAATTAAATACCTAAAGTAGGCCTCATTTAAGTCTTCATCCACTTTTGATAAGGACTGTCGATAGTAAAAAGCTTTTTCAGTTTCAATGCTCACCATTTTGTGTTGCTCCAAAAGCTGCGAACCGGCTTTGACCTGTGTTTTTCATAAGGACTATTAAGATAGAGAAGTAGGTAACTTTAAAATATTTTTCGCTTTGTAAAATATAGGTAGAGTGTTTGCTTTATTCTCACAGTTTCAATATCATCTAATAAATTCTACTCTATGCATCAATTCTGTGGCTCTAACACCAAGCAATGTTCAGTTGACTACACGTTTAGTGCTGATCTTATAACCTCAACCAATTCCCAGCTTGTATAATACCTAAATAATTTAGCCAGACATAGTATTATTTATTTCTGCATGATTGAATAACTTAAATACAATACTTTCGCTTTATTTGGGGGAACAACACGATCTTACAGCGATAATAAGCTGCCAAATCTAAAAGTTGCTTATACACTTATATGTAATTTGGTTAGCGTTCACTTAAAATTATAGGTTGTTATCTTGTAAAAGTGCAAGGATCATTGAGATGCAGGTTATTGAACCTATTGTGTAAGCAACCTGGAAATTTTCCACCACAATCGAGTCTTTTTCAGGGTCAAAACTTACTTATGGGCTGAATTTCAGGTACCCTACCTATAAAAAGTTATGTGAACGCAAAAAATTCAATCGGCCAACTTATTCGCAGAGCATTTGAATTACCAATGTTTACTATGGATTCTGTATATTTGATTAGAATTCGTTGCTTGCAAAACCGACTCTAGCTCTAAAACACCATAAATATCGCATTATTATGATACTCTACCTGCACATTCATAAAAATAGAAAAGTAGGTCAAACTCAACTTGCAAGATTTCATTACTCCAACCAGTGCCCACGGACTATTATCAGGGCAGGTGCAGTTGAACAAAAACTTGTAGATGGGTGTAACAATATTAATTGATTAAAACAATACAAGATTATGTGACTAATGACCAAAAAAATAATAATATTGCCCTTCACCATTATTGGTTACACCTGTTTTACACTATCACTAATTACCTATATCAACAATAAAAACAAACTTCAATTAACAAATTGTTAAATTGCTGGTTTTGTTTGGTTTAACGATCTTACGAGTAAGTGTAGGTCATCAGTTTGTTTGAAATCAATACAATACTGTATAGTCATCGTAATGAACTTTTCATTATTTTGATAATTTAACATTTACCTACATTATAAACTTGTATACCTTATCTAAAACAAAAATAAAAATAATAGTGTGTATCCTAGTAAAATTCAAACCGTGACAGTGTTCCAATACTTCCAATCCAAAATGCCTCTTCTTTCATACATGCCATAACTACAAAGTTGTCTGGGCAGCAGTTCCAAAATAATCGCGGTAACTTTCCAGAAGTAGTGTGCGTCTCTCCATTAGCCAGCATGGCGGCCATTCGACGATACGGCAAATGTAAAGTCAAAAGAACAAGAATAACAGGCTCTACAATTAATACGAGTGAGTTCTAATAGATATAATGGATGCAATACCACAGGCAATACTGAAATAGCATGTGAGAATAGAGGAACACCACTCTCACCCTTTCTGTGGATGGATGTCGTAAAAGCTATGGGAACATCAGGCCTCTCAAACCCGTCTGGCCAGCAAGGGGTGTGCAGGCCTGATCTTCCACGTAGGCCTGTCTGTAGTGGAGGCTTTGACAGTTCATAACGTACAATTATTCTGTCAAACGCATTGTTTAACTGACTTTATCGTACGTTATGAACTGTCAAATGATTGATGTATTGAAATCTGATGATGATGATGGACGACTGTCCCATTTTATTGTTCATCCTTTAAAGCCTTACTAAGCTATCGTCATTGCTTTTCAGAGGATTAACCCATTAAATGTCATTCATCAAGTTTTCCAAAACATGCCGTTGCTAAACCAGCTAATGGAAACCTACCTCCGCATGACCCTAATTGAACCTCGATCAGGCTTAAGAAAGGGATTCTCTCAATGATCACATACCCGCAAATTACTTCCGATGATACGTTGGGCAATAAAACAGCCGAGGGAAGAGAATCTCTACAAGTTCCACCATAAGATGTAAGAGCCATTGCCAAGGATTGTAATGATTGATTGATTGTTGAATGATCAAACGAACTTACCAAGTGAAGTTCGATCTAAATTATCCTGTTTTCGCCGAAGAGATTTATGTTGGGTCTAATTCTCGTCACTACACTGCACAACTTAAAATAATTACGTTTTTTGTCGGTAAAAACGTCCTGGTGACGTCACTTAAGCATTTTTCTTATACTGCGTGCGGTCGTTGCGCGTGCGCACAAAGGAATGAGACCGCTCGGACACCGAGTCCACAGCGTGGTAGGGGTGGGGTTGCCCGCTCTTTTGTTTTTTAATACTACTACGCTGAATATTGTGTGCGGATTGGGTTGTCGTACAGGGGTACTACATGGTAAAATAAATCTCGGAGGCGAAAGCAGGATAATTACGGACTGGTCTTTACGGAATGTCATCATCATTATTTTATTATAGTACCTGCTCTTTTTGCATATCAGACGCGCTACATGACTGTACATGTACGTGGGCTACTTGTACCCGTTTATAAAAATCGCCAGCTTAAACTCCTTGAACCGCTATTTGGTTCCCATACGAGTACCATAGTCTCATAGTAGTATTATTGTATCATTACGAGGATTATTGTCTATTGGTATTCCGTGCTGCAATCACACTTAGTTTTCTCAATTCCAAGTGATTTATTAATAAGAAACAGCACCTAAACATGCACTTGAATGGTTACCGATTCGATGAATGAAAAAATGTGTCGTAACTTTACTTAACATCCATAAATTTATTTATTAAATATTATGTGTATTTAATAAATTTACTCGGATAATTAAACACAAATATTTGTTACAATAAATTTTATAAATTCAGCGTTAACATTAACCGCCGTCGTGTTCAATATTTATAGCTGTTCGAGTTAACGACCGAAGGAAACTGACGACAGACAACCGCGTAACATATTACAGAGGAATTCATTTGATTTACTACTTAATATAAACATTGAAATAACTTGTAGAGGAAATAATCAGTTAGAGGAAAGAAAGGATATAAAAAGCATGTAGTATGTTTTTATGTCCATAGTTTGGAACATAATAAAAGCTCTAGGACAAGCTTTCAACATAAGCTTCAAGACAAAAGTAAACGCTTTATTGTTATTATTTGAAATGTTAACTCTTTAAGTATCTTTGAGAAGATAGGTTAACTATAAAAAGTTTTTTCATAGTTATTTAAGTATTGCAATATCGATTGCAAATGACCGTTTCAGAAACCCATTCTATGAATTGCTCAGGAAAAAGACAGGCTCGATTCTACACGGAAACACATAAACTGATGAATATGTAATCACTTATTGACGAGTGCGATCAAGGATGAACTGCCAGTTAACTAGAGTCGCCAGTTAACTAAATTAAATAAATCATAAATTCTACGATTAATTACGGGATACAATGTTTTATGCAAATACAATTATTATATATATTTATTTTTATTCTATTCTAATGTCAAATACCTTTCCAACCACCTTATTAATGGTCTCATAAAAAACAAAAAACAACTCCCCAAGATATGCTAAACATATCTTTATGAAATATGTCTAGTTAGTTTAGGTTAGTTAGGAAGTAACTATTAAAATGTTGTTAAAATAAATATTTTTATTTAAGTATTTATTTCCACACATATGAACAAATTGGTAACCCAGGATCCAGATGTACCTAATCGAATAAACTATTTTATTTATTTTACTGTCATAAAGGAACGCGGAGATCTACATATTTCGTACACAGGCAGTTCTTCATACAGACCGGTTGTGACGTAACATGCAAAATGGCCGGTACTTTATAGGACTAATAAAATTTTGCCGTTATGCATTTGGTTTCGCTTCTAAACTTATACTACCGGAATGTTAGACTGTGTGTGTCAATCATAGAGATTTATTTCTGTCTAGCCTTCGGAAACTTTGCCTGCTCGAATTTAATGAATGTTTGTTAATTAATTAATTTAAATGAATAAATATTTTTGTATTATTATAATAAATATTTTTGTCTTCTAGGTTATAATTGAATGATCAAACGAACTTACCAAGTGAAGTTCGATCTAAATTATCCTGTTTTCGCCGAAGAGATTTATTTTACCATGTAGTACCCCTGTACGACAACCCAATCCGCACACAATATTCAGCGTAGTAGTATAAAAAAACAAAAGAGCGGGCAACCCCACCCCTACCACGCTGTGGGCTCGGTGTCCGAGCGGTCTCATTATATTTAGAGAAGAGATGACATTGACGTTTACCTCCAGGGAAGAAGATATAGAAATCTTCGGGTTGGGAGGGACCTTAAATCTCTTCGGCGAAAACAGGATAATTTAGATCGAACTTCACTTGGTAAGTTCGTTTGATCATTCAATTGTTGGGTCTAATTCTCGTCACTACACTGCACAACTTAAAATAATTACGTTTTTTGTCGGTAAAAACGTCCTGGTGACGTCACTTAAGCATTTTTCTTATACTGCGTGCGGTCGTTGCGCGTGCGCACAAAGGAATGAGACCGCTCGGACACCGAGCCCACAGCGTGGTAGGGGTGGGGTTGCCCGCTCTTTTGTTTTTTTATACTACTACGCTGAATATTGTGTGCGGATTGGGTTGTCGTACAGGGGTACTACATGGTAAAATAAATCTCGGAGGCGAAAGCAGGATAATCTAGGTTTGAAGCAGACACAAAAACTTCGTACTCGTTGATAAGATTACAAAACTTAGTCGATCCAATTACAAGAAATACCTATAATACCCATAATAAAATTGGTTTAATCATCGTTTTCGGTCCACATCATGGGAAAGCAATCTGGTTCGAGAAATAAATAATTATTTATGCAAGCATCAATTTCCTTTGCTCAGCTTATAGGCCGCTAATTGCGCCACGCCATAATCCACAATAAAAAAAACAATTAGCAGGATAGATCCCCTAATGTCATATGTTTCTAATCAGTTTTGTCTTACGTCGTTTTTGTTTTTAAGTTTTTGTGACTATTTATAAAATGTTAATTAATTATGTAGTTGTGCAAGTATCATAATATTGATTTAACTACATTTTCGTTTTGGTTCTAATAAAATAAATGCATATAAGACGAAGTTGTCAAATCAGCAGAACATTTTTTCTGCTTGACTCTACTTTATAAAATATTGAAGTGTAAATGAGTCTGAACTAATTCTATTTCATTTTGTGACTCGAACAAAGTGACTCTACTAAACTTATTTTATTGTGTGTCACAAAATATGGTAGACTATCGTAGTTATTTCAGTAAGTTAAGTAAATCCGGTTTTTTAGCAGCACTAATTTAGGAAATCTAAATAAATCATTTAAAACATAGAAAAAACTTGAATGCATTAGTAGATTGATCTAATTGACGCATAGTTTTCTGTTACACTAAAGTAAAGTGAAGCCTAGTAAAATTTGTATAAATCGCCTTGAGGTATTTTTATTGAAATACATAAAAAAGACTAAAACTGTAACACTACGACCAAATATCCTAAAACTTCATCACCAAGCAATAATCGGCAGCTATAAAAGCTCCGCGTAGGCTGCAATATGCGCCGGCTTTCAATGATGCAGTTAGTGACACATGCGGTTACCGCAGTTGGCTGCGGTTAGGTTATACCACACCATAGAGCGATGGATGTGACATCGAAATTACGATTTTTACATGCAGTAAGAATAAAGAACAGGTTGGCATAAAACACTTTCCCGGACAGTAACCCAGACACAAGAGAAGCTTGTTACTATGTAAAATATTATGTATATACCTACTAGCTTTCGCCTGCGGCTTCACCCGCGTGAAATTTAGTTTGTCACAGATCGTCATAAATTATAGCCTTATGTTATTCTGGGTACAAACAATAATACTGTTCAATAGTTTTTGCGTGAAAGAGTAACAAACATCCAGACATCCAAACTTTCGAATTAGTAGGATTTAAAAAAAGTATACAAGTAGTATATCCGTTAAGCAAGCACCCATAACACAAGCATATAAGTTGCTTACTTTGGGGCTAGCTGGCGCTGTGTGAAATTGTCCAAAGATTTTTTTTTATGACTGCTACAGCTTCACTGTCCAGGAAACTGTTAAACAATGACAATGTTTTATGTTTCCCCCAACCCGTCTACAAACCTACGACCGAACAACTAACAGTTGGCTATAAAATGCTACTCCGACAAAAGTTACTTCAACATTACATTACTCCAAATATCCTTTGTCTGAGTAGTGTAGTGTCGAAGTAAAGTCATGTCGATATTCAGTAGTGTCGAAGTAACGTTTGTCGGAGTAGCATTTTATAGCCCTAACAGTTTCCATTGTACAAATTCCACAGTTCCACTTAAAAACCTGATTACGTCTCACAATAAATTGTTTTGCCAGCCTAAAACCAGCAGACGTAAAGCATAATATTTAATAATATTTCGTTCGTTAAAATAAACTGCAGCTTATTCACTAAGACACAATCCTTCATTGATTGTCATATTATTGCCACAAAAACCGTCCTTGGACGGTCTTGTAAAATGAACTCGTCCATTAATATGACTACACCTTCAAAAAATCCAACGTTACTTGACACAGAATTTCTTTCAAAAAGACATTAAAGTTCCAAGGTCTACGTGTCGGCATGTTAAACGTCTCTATGTGACCGTCTTCACTTATTACGTTGAAGTTAACCATAATGGTGACATTTGCAGAACACTTTACAATTAAGTAATTCCTTCTCATAATGCGACCCTGTCACAGTTTTATTTTTGGGAATTTCCCTTCAAAATGAGTAATCTGAGGTTCACACGCATGTAGAGACATCTTAAAGCACTTTAACCTGAACCCTTATCATATTTGGAGGCTGGCAGAGCAGGGCTATGAGACAACTAGTGGGTCTAGAAAAAGTGCACATTATAATCGCAAACAAGTCAAAAAGTGGTCGAAAGAATTGTTTTTACGGATTTATTACTTGTCTAGGAGGGCAGAGCTAAAGATCTAAGTACGACCACAGAATAATAATAAGTACTACGTACGACTATTTTCACCAAGGGAACATAGTAAATATGAGCTCAACAAATCAACTCCCGAACTCTTTCTCGGTGAAAAAGCAATCCTATTTTATGCACATGAAGTTCGTAACATTTTTTGCAATAAAAAAAAACTTTTTAATTTAATTAATGCCTTACCTAATTGATAGCAATATCATGAGTTAGGTGTTAGCTTCAAATCGTGCGTTGATTACAATTTATGGCCACTTCTAGAAGTTGATCTTGCTCAATTAAATCTTGTAGTTTTAAGTCCGTTCAAATGTCAAGGCAAGTTGTTCGCCGAGTTCATCCTGCAAGTGTTCTGAATTAATTATTTTCATTATGCAATCGAATGAATTCATAACAAATGTAATTACATATTATTATAACACAATTCACACTTTTACACTTTTTTGTGTTCTTTGATATATGCGTCTATTCTTTTATGCGTCAAAACTAAATGCCCAGTTTAAACTACGTATTATATAAAACCTTTATTAATTTTTCAAATAATTTAATTAGTTCATGAATTAAGTGCGGTAATAATTTCGTTCGTTCGTTTCAGCCAAATGACGTCCATGGTTGATGGACTGGATGATGCTGGACAAAGACCTCCTCCAATTTAATAAGTGTTAAAATTTGTGATAGCATAAAATTATAGTGTCTTTTTTACCTACTCTGAACTGTTTTGTATACAGTATGATATGTCATTAACCCTGCAAAATATTGCACCAAGTTTGTCTCCTTGGCCAATAAATAAAATAGCCTTGAGTCCCGCGTTCGTAAAAATGTATTTCTGTTTACGTGACATATATGAAAATACCTGCTTCATGTGGGTTTTTCCACAAGGTCTACTGTCCTTTCTTTTGTCAACCTTGTAGAAGCAGGACATTAAATACCCATATTTCAAAACCTGTGATGCGAGCATTCACCTCATTAAAAAATGAATGAGAAATATCTAATGCAAATATTTTTAAGGAAAATAATCATCAAGTCATTTAGTCTCCAATATAGGAGCGACCCTCTCTTGTACCAGAGGCAAATGGAGGTTTTGGCCTACGCTCTCCACGCTGGCCAGACAGGTTGGGAAAGAATTTAAAGAATATTGGAAAGGTTTAAAGAATATGGCGTCCTGCATGTTTAAAAAACGCCCTCTCTTCTGTTTTTCCTGAAAGCTCTAACTCTGTGTGTCACGAAACAGATTTCCACCCAGTTTATAAGACTATTAACTGACTAACCACAGCCTCCTGCATTGCATCAGGCTGTGACAATGTTTTATGGTTCAAACACGGAAAATTGCGTACATCTTAAATGATTCTTATCACATTACAAATATTAGTGTCGAGCAAATGTTTATGGTTAACGGAGGTCAAAGGAAACGAAGATTTAGGGACTGTAGCCATGCCCTTGAACTAAAACAAATAATTGGTAATCAGTGTAGACCTTTATTTAACTCCAATATTGGTAATGCCAAACAAAGGTTAATGAGGTAAACCTATGTCCTTGAATGACTTAAACGAATTTTAATCTCCATCATGACATCATTAACGTAATGTCCATTGAAAAGGCGACAAAACTCTACATGCTTCAATCGTCCCCAGGGTAGAACATTAGTGACCTATCTATCTAGCTTCTAGCCCAAATAGCAAAGCTCTATGCCGCTTGAACAACATATTACATACATACTATACGTATACATAATACAAAAAATAAGATACTTTATTAAATGCTTAAGCTCGTTAAGCCGTTTAATAATACACATACGAGTAAAAGCTCTACGCAATTTTAATTACAACTTAGAAATGTTTATCAATTTGATTTTTTTCATGCGTTTTAATTAAACGTTGTTGTTGATTAACAATTTATCAGACAGGCTTTTGAGTAAATAATTACATAGTGGAACTTACGAGCCGAAATCGTACTGTCGTTTGACGGTTGACATACATCTTGTCCACCGACATGACATAAAAATACGTCAGCTGACGAATTCGCGGACGTAGAGTAGAAACGAAAAGTCACATTAGGAAAAAAACTCGTTATCGTGAGATAACTGGTTTAATTTCATTGAACGACATCGAGTCAAGATGAACTGATTCAACTTAACGGTTTGATAATAAAAACAAACCGTGATGATTGCTGTTCATAATCTCAAAGGCCGTAGTAAGGACAATCTGGTCAGGTGGGGATTCTTGGATGGCTTAAACATGGAGTGCAGGTGCGATTTGTTCCCCAGTCGATGAAGCACCTGATGTCGTGCCCTGAGTGCCCAAGCAACTGCACTCAGGAGGATTTGATGAGTGCTAGTGACAACGCCACTCTTGTGGCGGAGTTTTGGGCTGACACTGTGTAGGTTTGTTGTCGACACGAAAAGAAGAAAATTATCTTAAAAAGGAAGTCTCAGCTTTTGTAGAACTTATCACGAAGCCTGATAATATGCTACCCTTACTTAAAACTTATGAAAGTTAAGATTTCAAAAAAGCTTTTAGATCCATCGCGCTAAATATTGCAAACATAAGACAAACATAATTCTCGAATTCCGACAGTGCTAAGCGCCGTTTTATTTACTTTAAAAGGTAAAATAACCTTCAATTATGGAATTAGGTCCCCAATTACTACTTCACATTTGCCGTCGACTTTACATACCACCGGTTTTGAAACTAACCGCATTTGGCATGCAACTTCCCCCGGGAATGCATGAATAAAAATCTGGTTTTACCGTACAATCGACTTGTGAGTACACTTAACCAGTTTTACCTCTCGGACGTAAATAAACTACGTAGCAATCGTGGTCAAAAGTTTCGATGCTTCATTCTTTTGTTATTTTATTTTAAAGTAAAATTAAATATGTAGCTCATCATACTACTATCGATTATTAATGTTGTATCTTTCACTTCATGATAGTGTTGTAAGTAGGACGAAAAATTGACAGGATCAATAAATTATGATGAGTAGTAGAGAAGTCTAAGTTGATTTTCAGTGGAATTTCTTCCTGAAAAATGTTCAAACGTCTATTTTAATTGATAGATTAATTTATTAAGGGCCGATTTTTCAATCGTCAGATAACTTTTAACTGAAGAATAAACTTGTCATTTTGATATATTTTCCATACTGAAACTGTCAATGTGCCAAACTTATTCTTCAGTTAAAAGTTATCCGACGATTGAAAAATCAGCCCTAAGACAAATTGGGTAAACTACTTACTTCCCAAAATTATTATAAAGGAGAAACGCCACTCACTGTTTAATCACGAAATGTCAGAAACTATAACAAACGGTCACCACGCCCCATACAAAAAAAAACCCAGACCCGACAGAAACGAGACATACCTCAGTTTTTTTGTCATGTCGTAATTAGTTAAATTATATTTTTTTTATATTCGAAATCTATGTATAACACCAAAATATTACCCTTTGTTTTTGTTCAATGCCTATTTATCACCAAAATTGGTAAATGTATGTACCTAAATGTCTATTATAGCTGCTATGGAATGTATCTAGGTGGCCTGGAGATACAGTCGGATTATACAGGTTTGTCCCGGAGGAAAGTTAAACTGTCATTGGACCCGCAACGAAATTAATCAGAAGAACATAGGAGGAGTTTGAAATTAAGGTTACTCCACCCCATAAGGGGGGGAAACGGGGGTATATGTGCTAATAACTAACTCCACGCGTACGACGTTGCGGGCGGCCGCTAGTATACAATACATAGTCGTACAATAATAGTTTGATTGAATTTATGTCGTTTAACTGATAGTACCCAGACAGATGTCTTCAACTCCGGCCAGCAGGTCACGGAATTACATAAATCCGCAAATACTTCCAATCATCGGATATCTGAAAGTGAATTGCGATTTGTTTACTTACTAGTTGCGCGATGGGTCAAGCCAAAATAAAGCGCTAATAAAACTCTACGATGGATTGACGGGCGTGATGCGGATCGACCATCAACTAGGGTTGCCTTCCGTCCGGATCTCCCCGGATTTGTCCTAGTTTAGAGAGGGTCCGGGCTCTCATTTGTTGTCCGTATAAAAAAATTAAGTCTTAGGCAAATGCCGGGCGATGCGACTAAGTTTAATAAAAACCTGTTGACATATCCGGGTTCTAGGCTACTAAATCCAGGGTTTGCATGTTTCTTGTCCTGGTTGCCGAATTTTAGAGATGGCAACCCTACCATCAGTGCCGCACATAACCGTCGTCATGTCATAGAGCACGTGGGTTATGTAATGGTTCAACACAATTAAACAATGATTCTAGGTGCTCAAATGGTTTTATAGCGGTTCTGCAACAGAGATTAATCGCCGTGAACAGTTGCTTAAGTTCAAGATCCCTTTTTGAAGACTTTGTGTTGAATCTACTTTGATTTACCTAATTTTCTTCTTCTACAACCTTGTTCAGACTATAATAATAAAACTCAATAAGCCTGCTTCTGCCTCTAAAGCCTGCAAACTACACAAAGCTAATTTTCCACTCATAATTCATTTTCCTGAAAATCGCTTAAAACCTTCAGACTTATTCTGCCTACCATGAAATAAAATTCCTTTACATTTTTACTACTACATATTAATATAGAGTATTCACGGAAGCGAACGTGAAATACCTACTAGCAAACTTACTAGTTAAATTCAATCCATGCGGATATTTATAATTGCCAATTAACAGTATCAAGCTCGTAAAAGGACAGTTCAAGACCTATCGTTACCCTGAGGCTTAAAAGTAATAATTATTTTAATCATTATTAAGCCAGAGTAGGTACGCGGTTCCTCTTCTGATCATACTTATCTGAAACGAGGAAATAAACTAAAAACCTTCAGCTAACGAAGCGGAGCTTTCAAAAGCTTTCAAAGTTAACCTTCTAGGACAAGCATAAAGGACTTTTTATGATTTTACTTCTGACCAAAATAAAGGAAAAAAATAATAATTTCCATGCTTAAATTCGATAAGTATCGGCGTGGATGCCTCATATTAATTGACGTCAAGACTAGACTGTGGCCGTAACTGAGGCCGGACCGTCTCTACAAGATGAAGAAACTCACTTTAAGCTTTTTAATATCATTATTTTCATTGATTTACAATAGAAATTATGGGAATATAAAAGTACAGACAGGTACTGTTTAATTCTTGAAAAAAATCTTCAGCAATGTCTGTTACAATACAAACCCTTCGCCTTCTTGTACGCATAGGTAGCATGTCACGCATTTGAATTCTTTCTTGTTCATTTGGGTAATATAATATCTCCATGGATTTCCTCGAAAAGTCGATGGATTCTTCAGCAGATCTAAAGAGGTATTATTGGTATTGGTCATGAATTATGGACGCAATGAGCGTGTTATTACGCGTAGCAATAGTTGTAAGTAAGACTCATTACTCTTGCAAAATTCATTGAAAACAAGAACCGGACGGTGCACGCGGATCCCGAACGTTGTTACGAATATTCACGCTCTTAATTATACATTCATAGATAAAGGTCAATCGCCTCGTTAGCTAAAGTAATAACTATTTCGATCTTATTTTGTTTTGGTAGAGTTACAAAAACAAATGCTTTAGTCCAGACTACGGAAGCAATCACATCCACTTTGCTATGATTGCAGGAAGTGCACACTGCCTGCCACACTGCCACAGACATATTTTGTCGCTTAAACCTCTACGTAAGTCAAAATTAGCACCCACACTCACTTCAATAGGCAACCGAGAATGAGGATTATATACCTACTTTATGCACTCATTAATGTTGTTGTTTAACGATTAAATAAATTAATAAATAACTTTATACAACGTTGCATCGGATCATGTTATTTTAACTTAACTTTTCAGTCTCCTTCCGACGTTTTGTTAACTTGTTATTGACAGAAACTTACAAAATATTAACGTGGTGTTAAGCTTAAAGGTTCAGTCAAACCAACGCGATCAGCAACGATGGTGATCAGACTTAAGCATTGATCGCCGTTGCTCTTGCGCATAAGTGCCACTTGTGGTCTAAACTGAATAAATATTTTTGATTTTGATTTTGATTTTGTACGGCTGATCGCGTGTGATCGCTTTGGTATGGCTGAACCTCTTAAGTGATTATACTGCACATCAAGGTTACCGAAGAAAGCATTAACATATTCATGCAACTTTGTAACGTCGGCATCTATACATCCAACCGCAGAGGTCGTCGCAGCGTCTGCGGCCTGCGCGTGCGCCGAGGAAAGAAAGCGCTACCTAAGTATGCGGTCGGCCTCTTTGCATAATGCCGCACTGCAATGCATTTGCATTTTTGGGTGGATTGATGTCTGTTAACGTCCATAAGGTTAAATACAAATCATTTCTACACTGAATATAATATTTAAGTAGTAAATAGATAGTAACTATATAGGTGTATATAATCTCTATTAATTACCTAAGTATAGAGTCGCTCCGTATTTAATCGGTTCGCTTAGATCTCCAAAACTACGAAGCTGTATTATCTCTATAAACGATTTAAGAATCTATCATCAGTATAGTGTCATAATACCTGTAGGTAAATTTACTTTTAGTAGCTAAATATTCCTTGATTTTGGAAAGACTAGTATTGAGTAGTATTGTATTCTTGGACTGGGCACTCATTTTGGAACTCGGACAATACAGAAAAGTGGGAATTATATTCCGAATTAAGTGTGTAATTATTCCTAGGCAAGCGTAATTAATTCATATTTCAAGTGAGAGGATATGCTACTGTAGATACGGCTAATACAAATTCCCTACACTTCTCCGCTGTTGTCAGAAGCCTTCAGATGGTTCCGCCTTCCATCGATCAATCAGTATCGGTATCCGTGATGACACTAATAAGACTAATTCAGTAATTATTATCTGATCAAGGAGATGGACGGTGACAGACAGCTTACACGGTGCCGTAACGTACAAGCACGATTGTTTAGACAGGGTGTTATCTTCGAGTCATCTTAATTTGCCTATTATTCAATAAATTTTAATATGCTACACCAATTTCAAGTACATTATCGTTTTGACAGGATACGCAGGGTACGGCATTGATTAATTAACTCCTTGATATTACTTTTGTATGGTATCTTTTGAAATGTTCTATTTCAGTGCCTGAAATACCAAATCAATGTCTGAAAACGGTGTCGTTTTTAGATATTTTTTTCTCATATGTTTTCATATATCACGACACGATACACATACACATAATCGTTGTAGGTACTCGTTTGTAATATTTTTTCAGGTGAATGTTATTTCTTTAAATTATCAGTGCTGAAATATTCGGGTATCAGTTGATTTTCAATGCCACGCGATAGTTCCCCTTCCTCGTGCCATCAACTTATAAAGCCTCCCCTAATATATTCTCCCTACTTTTTCAGTTTTCCAAACCCATATGAAAAACCGTAAAATTCCCTATGGATTTTCAGTCAATATTGTTACCATAAAATGAGGTTTTTGATTAGAATATAGATAAAAAAGTGTAGCCTTCGTAGGAGTAGAAACCAAGGTGGAGATGGCACGTAGCTTTGCGTGTAAGTTTGACTCGTTATCTAAATATTTATAGAAAGGGGGTCTCCATTTTAATGCATTTAACGTAATAGTGATAACTTTTGTTGTTACCCAACGACAAGTAGTTTTATTGATTTGAAGTTGCGTCTGTAATCGTAACTTAAGTTATTTGCCCTTTTATGGGTGTTTATGTAAATACCTATTAAAGCACAACTGGTTTTACTGTGTGAAATAGGATTCTGTCTAGATAGTATGACAAAATGGTAGCCTGGATCAAATTTATAAAGCTCGTCCTCAATCAAATTCTTCTGGTAATAGGTAATTAATTATTTCAGTTCAAATTATTTTATTATGTAAGCCCTTTTCAGGACACATTACAGGGACGTCCTAAATATAGCTTGCTCTACTACCACTTCGGGACCACTTTGTCAGCCTATTATTTACTATAGGAAATACAATTTACAAGATATGTGATAAGTACGAGCCCAGCAGGTAAAGTCCATGCACTCTTGTCATTTGTTTTAATAGTTAAGACTCACCACTTCAAGCATGCCATCGATGCTGGTGTTGTACGAGGCCTGGGCCTCCGCGATCAGCAACAGGAGCCCGAGAGGCAGCCACATCCTGAGCGCATCACCACTGCACCGAACATTGGCCTAACCACACATCCTTGCTCGCTAATCAAAAATAGCTAACAGGATTTGCACCACAGGTTAAAAGATACTTTTTTATTTTTCTAATAAGTTTTTTATAGAACAAAGTAGGAACTTTTTGTATTTTTTTTGACGCGACTTTGCGCGCGCGGCGTTTGGCGGGAAAATGCTCGCGCCTGCGCACCTCCTGTCAGTGTGCGGCATATTGCTCAATAGAGGTATACTCGTACGCGCGCCGACCTCTGATAGCGCGAACTTCTCCATTCGGCCAGTCTGCAACCTGTCTGGGCGGTTTAATTGGATGTTATTTTGGCGGGTTAATACAATTAAAATCTTTTCCTGGTGCACTTCTTTGTATCATGTCCTTAAAGTGTTTACGTTAGTAAAACTGTGTCTGACATAATTAAAAAAAACTATGATAGAGTAGCAAGCGGCACTACTTACTCGTCGCAACCTAAATCTAACTGAAAAAAAAATTTGGTACTTCATGATATCCCTACTCCTACATCCTGTGTCCACTGAAACGTAAATAAACAATTACGAAAATAAGTAAATGAATGACGTGTTGTGTTCCGCTACGAAAGTGAACTCGTAAATAACCTTCATTAACGAGGAAAGGATAAACAAAAATCAAACTAACGCTTCTGAAATCCACTTTTACTTTCAAACTCGCTGAAGGTTAATTGAGATTTTTCAAGACTGGGTATTTTCCTCAAGCAAAACACCAGGAACAGAATTCAGATTTTGTTGTGAGGAAATCCTACATTAAAATACATGCTTAAAACATGTATGTTGAAACGTAATAGCCGGTGTTAAGAAAAAATTAAATATTAAGTATGTGGAAATGTTTTGTTTTATTGCTAACTTTGAACAAGTTATACGCATTATTGTAAGTGATACTTGCAACCAAATATTTTACATACAATGCTAGGCTTTCGGCACATAGCTTGTAAAATTGCATAATGCTAGTTTGTTTTTCTATTTTTGTACAAAATCACACTCGGTAGTAATCACAACCCAAACGTGACATATCCGGATTCCACTAGGTAACCTAGCTACCTCTTACATTACTATTCTCTCACTTTTCATTGCAACTCCTAAATCCTGATCTACAACCTCACTCTATCTTAGCGTCGATGATAGGTAAATAATTACGTAGGTACTAACCACATTTTCTAAAATTTTGAAGTCTGAAATTAAGAATCTTAAACTTACATTCTTGTGTCAAAGGCTGTAACATATTTTAAGAAATCTACCTACGAGTACATATTAAAGCTTTCACCACCAATTTCCAATAGGTTAAATACACCTGAAACTAACTATTATTTTTACATAATTTTCAATTTATGTAAATTCATACATCAACGGAGTCGTTTTCGCCACTTTTATATTTGAAATCATTAGCATTTAACACTTATTTACCATTGTAAATTAAGTAACTTGCCTACAGTTTATGTCAGAACCTATCGGAATGGTTTGCCCTTAACAAATGAACTGAAACAGTGCAAGTTGATTTGAACTTGAAATGCAGAAAACTACGCAATTGTTGGAAACTACAGCCTTTATGTCATCGTTGTGTAAACATGTCATTATGCTTTCTTTAACTGGTTGTAAGTACTTGTCACGCATTTCGTTTCAAATATTTGGGCATAACTTAACATAAATATGACTTGCTGAAACTACTTTAACTACTTTTACTTTTTTTATATTTTTTTAATATTTTTAAACCGGCAGACAGTGGTGACTGAGTTTGTTGCGGCGCTTCTTCTCAGCACTTGCCAAATGTTTGTCTCGAAGCGCTGGTAGGGCAAAAAAAGTATGAGACATGTATAGGCTCCTTAAGAGCATTTGACGATTTGCAAGAACTAATTTAGTTAGTCTAAACAAATAAAGAAAATTTTGATTTTGATTTTACTACAGATGATGAAACTAAACTAAGTAGGATCGGCCGTTGATTTTGTAAAACCATTTTCAGCACAACCAAATTGCGAATTGCATGACTTTAATTAAAAAGCGCTAAGTCCACAACACTTACTATGTTGCAGTTATCAAGAAAGTAAGTCAAAGCTTAGATAACTGGCGGTAAGGCACTAAACCAGTTGGGTATAGTACTGATAGTGCCCTACTTGCAACACCATTCTGGACTTCATTCCGATAGTAGAGGTATCGATACCATACTACTTTTTGTTAAGTTTCAGGAAATAATTGTGAAACAATGTTATAGGTACGTTAAAGTTCCGATGAGCTGCAGAGAGCTCTACCAAAAAGATTTTTCAAAGAAAAGAAGAAAAGCAACTTACGGTATTTTAGATACTATTTATTGACTCTGATGTGACTTCACATTTTAATGTTCCCGACTATCACATCAATTGCCTAGCTTCAAATATCGTGTTTAACTTACTTTTATTTTAAGCTTTGCTCTGATATATATATGCTCGTGAGATTCGAACCCACAACTGTATCTGACAAACCACTATGATATATGGCAGTGGTAGGGTTAATACTGGGACGTGTAAAAGTGCTTTTTTAAAGCCTACTTACAGAAATAAATGAGTTTTACTGAGTTTTTACTGATATGTGGCTGCTTAGTTCAGTTACATATTTTTATCAACACAATTATTAACTTCATTAAATAGCTATACTTACTTCATTAAATAGTTAAAACTATCAATAAGTTATTCAATAAAGAATTTATTTATTTATTATTATGTATTTACTGGTATCATCTGTTTTTATCAGAGCAGTCCCAGATGCGCAAAAAGTTCACATTTGTTTCATGCGGTTACACATAAAGATGCCTACTCGTAATAATCAATTCATAATTTTTCCTGACCTTTTCCCAGGTCACCTGGGAGTGGCCCAACGAGTTTACTCATCCTCGCAAGTCGACTACCTAGTCATTGTCGAGTCACCTACCTTTCACCAACCTTTTCAGTCAAACCCTCCTTGACACGACCCATCCACCTTTACTTACTTCGCAATAATTTGCTAATTAGGTACCTATTTAGGTCTAATCCTTTTATTTACAACAATTTTATGTTAAAAATGGAAAGCGAGTTTAATGCCATCCATAGAGGACCCTTTTTTTCCGGAAAATAAATAAAATGTGTGTAGTACTGATATCGCTAGTTTCGCAAATACATTATTTAGAATTTAACTAACTTTTAGTAAAAAACGTCCTAAGACCTAATTACAAAAATAGGCGGTACTTAGTTACAACAACTGGTTATAGTTGTTGCACCCTAAACGATCTCGATTCTGAGTATGGACGACCAACATTATCACAAGTAATTAATACAGATGACATAATGATTAGTTTCGCAACGAGTTACGCCACGAGAAAGCAAAGCCTGGTGCACATACTATGTTCCTGTTGGCATGCCTTGAGCGCACGAGTTGACATTCCAAGCACGGATGGGTCCTGCGTGATGTTCGTTCGGAAACCTGACGGATCTGGGGTACAAGATTGATGGATGAGCGCATTGACATTTTAGGGTTCTTGTTTGATAGACACCGACAATAATCTCTTATAATACCAACTTATTATTATTCTGTGATAATACTCATAAATTATTATAAATATGAGTCCGGTTCGATTACCTAGCGGAGCAATTAAAGCAGACACGTTTGATACTCGTAGTATAATATGCTACTAATATACCAATTTTAAACTAACTTAACTTTCTTATAATTGACTTTGAACACTTTATTTGGCACTTTATTTCATTTACTTAGACATGCTTACAATACACCTAATTAAAAGTTTTTTTCAGGTTCGGCCAAACCAACGTGATCACACGCGATCTGCCGGCGTGCAGCGATGGCGATCAATGCATTTTAGGTAGGTTTAATCGTTCATCGATAATACATATAATTTAATCTTATATTGACTTCTATACTACAAGTGCCTTCACTCACAAAATTGCTTGAATCATTGAATTTTAAAACTTTCAAGCGTTGGCTTCCGGGGTGCATTTACATGCAAATATTGCATTATAATCATCATAGTAAATATCTATCAAGAAAATGAACTAACAGGTAATTATTTTTTTTTATTCTACAGAACCTTCTTAGATGTTCAAGTTAGGCAAGTGCTGTTTAGCACCCGCGCGACGCCGGCGCACGGATACGTGTGAGTTTTTAATGAAGCAGATGTAAGACAAATTGCTCATTAGATTCGGCCCATTTACCTATAAAACATTGTAAGTTGTAAGGCACTTACATATTTACCTAAATAGATTACCTAAATAATTAATAATGTCAAATATTACTACTAACATTAGATGTAAGAACATTGTTACTAACATAATTGGATCTTTGAAATCTGAATAAATGAAATGTATTAAGTATTATTATTTATATTTTGTGCTTTTTCCACCTCAGCTTAAAAGCTGGAAAATTAAAGATCAGCTACGGATTATTATTATTCAGGTTAGTTAATCTACAACAGTGTTTTTCAACTTTTTTCATGACGCGACCCTCCCTAGTATGATAAAAAAATTCGCGAACGGTCGGGGCCGCGGCCGTTCGCCTTTTTTTTCATGCATTTTCTAATGTTACAAAGATGTTGTAGGGAGCGAATACTTCAATCCATACAACATTTATGTATTTGCTTAATTAGATTTCGATAAACCTATCTGTATAACGTTATTGTTTTTTTTACTGAAGTAGTTTTTCAACCTCTCGCGACCCCTACAGAGGCTTCGCGACCCCCCAGGGGGTCCAAAATCAAATTAATACATTCCTTCTCATTGTGAAGTAGGTTCTCTGTAAAAAATGGTCATCTGTTGAAACAATAATTCCAATTTGAGATGATTCATTGTGTTTATTTGTATTGTTATTCGTACTGTAATTAAAAAATGTATTTAAACTAAAAAGACTATAGGTAATTTAAAAATTCCTGGAAATTAGAAAAATACATTTTTATTTTTAGTACAGCTAATGCCATCTATTGACAGTTTATTAAACTAATGCCAAAGGCCAAAGCTAATGCCATCTATTGACATTTGACAGTTTAGAAAACAAATGTTTCGAGTATGACAGCTTGCTTCAAGCAAGAAAGGACTTCTGAAATCTGTGATTTCTGAACGTATTTATTTTTGTCACACATGTGTCAATGTCATCACTGTCAAATTATTAGTTGTCATTTTTTGCCTTCTGGATTTGTAGTTTCTCACTCATTTTTCAGTGATTTCAATTATTTTACTACCTAAAAATGGCTTATTTAACTCAACCAGACTATGTAAAATACGTCTGTTCTTGTGGACAACTCAAGCCGATAACAAGCTTATATTTCTGCCGACATTGTTTGAAGATACGTTGCGGATTCTGTATTTGTCATGAGGTGACTCAAAGCTGTTTAAAATTCATTAAAATAATGCCGCTTCTGTTATGAAACACATTGCTTTATATAATTCCAGGAGTTTGGTTTATAGGGCTGCGGAATTGTAATTGAAAATTGGTTTCAAAAGTAGGTTGCCCCTCCCCAGTCCCGCCTCCGCATTTATTCTATTGTATTGCACTGAATTGCCCATAAATTCATTCAATCGGTCAGTTAAAATCAGTCTCGTAACATTTTCTTTGATAAACCAGGGAATAATGTTTGATTTTGAATGAATACTTACCCACTTTAGTATTGTGCAGTCAGTATCACACCAGACTAAAGATTTGGGGCAAAATGGTCCCTATTACATCTATTTATGATGCTGTACTGCTTGTAAGCTTATACATATACAGTTTCTTGTACCACAGAGATCAGAAGGTTTACTCTATAGGACTTTGTCATTGTGTTAACCTATTCTTTTCCATTTTATGTTAATGTTTTTGTCTCAATACCCTTTCTTTATTCAAACCAGGTGGATTCCCACCACTGTGCCAACTGCCTCGAAAACATGCCCTCATCGGAAGCCCGGCTGAAGAAAAACCGGTGTAGCAGCTGCTTTGACTGCCCCAGTTGCTTCCACACACTGTCTACAAGAGCTACAATGGCTCAGCAAAGACAAGCGCAGGATCCTGCAGGAGGGGACGCTAAAGTAGAAAATAAACAACCGAAAAAGATGTACTACCTGTCCTGCTTTAATTGTAGGTGGACTTCCAGAGATGTTGGCATTCCGGACCAGTCTGTTGGTAAGGTTCAACTAATAACTTTTAGACCAAAGACACCTCACACATTCATTTAATAACATAGAAAACTGTAGTTACTTAAATTTTTAAGTAAATTTCTCAATGTAGGTACAATGTACCTACTATAATCTGGGCTCCGAGAACGTAGAATTTTGTCCAATAACCCCAAGCTACCCATCCTTATCGCTCACGCGTAATTAACTTGCTGTCGCGACTGTGCGACGGGCGCCCGAGGTGAGTGTGCGAGCGCGACAGCAACAATTACGCGCGAGCGATAAGCATGGGTAGCTTGGGGTCATTGGACAAAATTCTACGTTCTCGGAGACCGGGCTTTAGTTTGTTGTGGTGTCATTTGATGTGGTTTCTATGAATTTTAATCTTTCAACTCTAGTACTGTTAAGATCTGATAAGTAGTTTATCATTATATTGTTACAGCATCAGGAGGTTGGCCAGAAAGAACAAACCCTTTCCTCTCACGGTACAACCAGTTGTTGGACTATTACAAGGCCATTGCTCAGCAGGAGAAACAGGAGAAGTTAGAAAGAGAAAGGAAGAAGTTTGCTATCAGAGGGAAATACATCACTTTAACTGTAAGTTATTACACAATCTCCACTGTAAGTTATTATCAAGTAAGTAGGTTAAAGTATGTAGGGTAAAGTGACACATTTAGTTGCAAATTCCTTGCATTGGCATTGGCAATGTCTGCTCAAAATGATCGAGTCACAGGCAGTGGCAAATGGAAAGAAATATGCTATTTAAGATTTATCAAGTTTTGCAGACAGTTACTATTTTTCTCACAATTTGTTCCCACAATAAGAGGCCTGTTTTGGCCTATTTTGACCATGCTTGTTTGACACTGAATATACCCAGTAGGCCTAGGATGCGCGCCGCGATAAGCGGTTATCACGCCATTTTTTCGATTTCGCCCATGCATTTTGACGTCGATAAAGTATACTTTACCGGACTAAAATGCGCGCCGAGATTTGTCTTACTTTAACATTTCCATACCAACCCAAGCCTAGATTTGACCCTGATCCTGACCCCCAGGGTAATTCAACTCATTTTGATCACATCATGGCTTTACAATACCTCCAGAATAAAACAGTCATGATTTTGATCGTCTGTTTGTCCCCAGGATAAAACCGGTCTAACAGGGGCGATGGCGCGTAACATCGCCGGTCTGCCGTCGAGCGAGTCGGGCTCTTCGGCCGCCATCGCCAACTTCACGCCCAGCCAGGCCTCCGAGGAGGTAGAGGAGCTGCCTGACGACGTCTACACTAAGGAGGTCAACTTGAAGCAGAGTGAGTAGCATGTTGTTAATGAGGGCTATCGTTTTAGCGCTCACCAGTTGGCGCCACTGTAGAGTAAGGTTCTGTCACTTGCTAGTAGCGAAGACAGTGGCGCCGGCTGGTGAGCGCGAAAGTGGTAGGAGGACTATCGCATTTGCGCTCATCAAGATGGCGCCACTGTAGAGTAAGGTCCTGTCAAACGCCAGGGGTGCCAACTGTTAAGTATAAAAACGATAGCCCTCATTAAATCAACACATGGACATTGTATCGCGTTTTTTACTACAACTATCATTCTGCTTTTTTTATTTTAAATACAAATTACTAAAGCCTGGTCCGTGAGCATTATTATGTTGCTGTCGCGCTCGCACACTCACTGCGGGTGCGCGTCGCACAGTCGCGACAGCAATATAATTACGCGCGAGCGATAAGGATGGGTAGCTTGGGGTCATTGGACGGTATTCTACGTGCTCACGGACCAGGCTTTAACAATCCCGTTAACGTCTTGTGGTAAGCTAAATATGCTTATGTTACGAGTGGGTTCACCACAATAGTCGAGCGGCGGCGGGGATCGATTCGCGTTCCATGGATCACGAGTTGGCCAATCCAACACCTTCACCGTTTGGCTATCGTCACTTCACATTACATGATAGTCATGTAAATGGTGGTAGAGCTCTTTTTTGTAATGTCTTGACTCTTGCAGGACTACGTCACTTGCTTCACAATCCTTAGAACACCCTGATTGATCCTCTCATGTCATGTCTTGCTTTCAACTTGCCTTTACCCTCTGTAAAACGTAGTGGAGACCTTTTTTAACGCCTCGCGCGAGCTCGACTGACGCCCGTATTCACAAACATTACTATGAGGTTTTACAGTGGGCGTGAACGCACAGGGTGACACACGAACCAATGAGGGCTATCGTTTTAGCGCTCACCAGTTAGCGCCACTGTAGAGTAAGGTCCTGTCACTTGCTAGTAGCGAAGACAGTGGCGCCAACTTGTGAGCGCTAAAGTGGTAGGAGGACTATCGCATTTGCACTCATCAAGATGGCGCCACTGTAGAGTAAGGTCCTGTCAATCGCCAGGGGTGCCAACTGTTAAGTATAAAAACGATAGCCCTCATTACAGAACTCTATTCAACGTTATGCGTTCGATTTGCTACTTATGCAAGTATCGTTTGTGAATACGGGCGTGAGTCTTAGAAAACCCTTATTCACCTGCATCTCTTGTTGTATTGCAGTAACGAGCATGCCGCAGCGGCTGGCAGCGCCGGAGTGGCAGCCGGCACTAGTAGCCCGCCTGCACCCGCTGGCCAAGCTGCTGAGCATCAAGCGCAGCCAGCGCTGCCGCGCCTGCGACCACAACCTCACCAAGCCCGAGTACAACCCCGGCTCCATCAAGTTCAAGATCGAGCTGCTGGCCTAGTAAGTAGTCACGAACAAATACGGTTACTTTGTTATTTATGTAAAACTTCTATGCAACTATTTCTGAGTGGGGAGAAATACGCATGCGGCTAGGCGTCTTTCCGTTCTATACATGGCCAGAACGCACCCATAGGAAACTGCTCGTGTATATTTTGGAATGTATCTTTGTAAATCTGTGACCACAAACTATACACGAACTTTTCGCGAAAAAAAAGGCATTTCCAAACTATACTCGATTAGTTTCACACCCTTGCGTTCTGGCTATGTATAGAATGGAAAAACGCTGCGGCTAGTGACTGAAACAACGAATATAGTAGAATCAACCATTTCACATTTCTCTTTTACCACTCGCCATAGCCGTCCTCAAGCGAATAGGCAGCTAAATGACATTTGATCTACTTATCTAAGTAGGTACTATCGGCAATAGTGTTAACTGCTGGTCATTGCCGGTCATGTCGTCGCGTTCTATCGCAAAGAATTACCATTTGATGAGAACGAGAGCAAAAACTGTGGCTGAGCTTTTTTTATCAAAACAAAGGGAAACTATTTTACATTTTCCACATTTTTTGGCTCTAACTCAAAATTAGATTTTGTCATTTAGCCGCCTTTCAGATAAAGGACGGCAGCATAGTACTTTGAGCAAGGTATCTGGTGTCATAATAGGAACAATTTATTCAACATTCCCACCATTCCAGCTACCACGTGCCCGAAGTGAAGATAATCTCCTACGAGACCATCAAACCGGGCGAGAAGTCGGCCCTGCTGCTGAAGCTGACCAACCCGACTGCTCACGAGATGCAGCTGAGGTTATTGCAGCCGGCAGACGTGCCGCCGGTTGAGGAGAAGGAAGAACCGAGAAGCATCGAGAAGTCGCTGGAAAAGTCGCTCAATTTGGAAAAGGTTTGTGGAGAACTCAAGCGGGATAGGACGTCTTCTGTATCACCTTTTGTTGGTGTAATGTTGTGTCTTACGCCCGTATGCTTGCTTAAGCGAAGCAGCAAATCGAACGCACAGTGTTGAATAGAGCTCTGTGATTGGTTCGTGTGTCACCCTGTGCATCCATGCGCACTCTGAGACCTCATAGTAATGTTTGTGAATAGGGGCATTAGGCTTTTTATACACTGCGACTGCAGCGACACAAACGCATGATTGTATCGCGATATCGTTGCTTTTTGTAATGCGTGTTGGTGAAGGTAGACATGTTTCAGTGGTGCATTGAAACTGACAGAAATAAAATAAATAAATATCCTTAGACATTTTACACTGCGCTTCTAGTCCCAAACTAAGCAAAGCTTGTACTATGGGCACTAGACAACGGATATAAACATACTTAAATACTTTTTTTTGTTTTTAAATATGATGTTTCTATCAGAATCAACATTTAAAATTAACAATCACTCCACTTTAATGGCGCAGTCTGCAGTGCATGAACTCCGTAATGCAGCGTTCGCGTTGCTCTAATGTGACTTACGCTTTTATTATTTTAAAGGCGGTTAATACGGCTTCAATGTGATGTAGACATACCTGTATTTTTCTCTAGTCAACATTACTTATTGGTTGATGTATTGTATCTCACTTGTCAGGATACATCGTACCGCAGCATCTATCGGACAGCAGACGTCAGCAGCAGCTGCGTCGTAGTGACGCCGGCGACGGCGCTGACGCTCGCACAACGCGACGACGCCGCCGAGTACGACGACGACTCGCAGCACGACACCAGCGAGTGAGTACTATGGGACACGTCACACCATTGCATCATAGGGGTACAGATGAACTGGTAAAGGCTGAAGGAAGCTGCTAGATGCAGACTTCTTTAAACATGCTAATTTGGAAAAAATCTTGGTGGATGACAGCAATAAACTACTATCACGGATACTGCTATCAGTATGTACAACAGCTGATCCACCATACAGATGGAGTTATTAAAGTGTCAAATAATGTTACGTGTGTGTTGTACAACGAAGTTCAAAACTCGATTCAATTTCAAGCAAACCCACGCTGAACTGTCCCACCAAACTCAATGACAGGGGAGCGCTACCATCGTTCAACTATATGGTTTCCAACATGGCAAACGGTGACGGTGGCGCCCCACTGTCGATGTCATGCATAAGACAGTTCACTATTTTGGAACTATATTGAAGCTTTTATGTTATGGAAATCCTTGGGGGAAGCCTTTGTCCAGCATTTGCCTGAAAGGAACGAATGAATTGAAGCTTTTGATTGGTTGAACTTAAATATTTGGTCTAGTCACAGGGCAGAATATTTCACTAATATTGAATCTACCAGACCTTAATCTTCATACTTCCATTGCAGCATAATCCTCTGGCGCAAGTCCAACAAGCTGGCGCTTCGTCTCGAGGTCCAGACGGACTCCGCTGCCCAATCAGGAGCCCCGGCCAGCGCGGCCCTAGCCTTGGAGTATTCCTACCGCAACACCGTGCCACCAGCCGCGCCCGCGCCTAACCATCACACGTTATACGCTACTCTTGTGCTTGATCTAGGCACTGTAGGGTAGACTTATTTTTAGTACTCAATTTTAGATGCAAGTTAAGGCCAGCTTCCATCGAAGTTTTGTTTCAAAAATTCTTTAGTGCTTGGCCAAGCTGCACATTCAGCCGCAGCGCGTATAAAATCTTATTTGAGTGTCCATAGTGGCACCCGAGGGCGTTTCTTATAGTGGCCAATCACTTATGCTACTACTGTCCCATCTCAAAAATTCAGTGTATTATAAAACAAACAGATAATTTAGGCTTGTTCAATATTAAAAAAAATACATACGGCCGAACATAGAACCCTCCTTTTTTGAAATTGGTTAAAAACGGTGTGGACCTTAGAATTCCTTAAAATCACAATCAACCATTTGGAAAGCTCTTCCCAGCAGGCAAAAAAATAATGCAATAAAGTCATCCCAAACCTACGCAAGCAACAATGTTGTTGCATTTTCAGCAAATACGAAAGCTTTCGTAAATGCAAATAATCATGTTACTTTTATTATTTAGTTAGTTTATACAGAAATAAATAGTCAGCTAGTCTCGAACATATTTATCATATTATATCACTGTTAAAATATATTCTTATTCTACTCAATTTTCAAATATAGCAGCTATATATAGGGTGAACACTTAGATTAATCTAAGGGTGAACAATACAAAATATGTGCCTAATTGGACTTGTTGCATGAAAAAACTTAAAATTCGAGGTTAGTTTAATTTATTTTTTTTATACATTATAGTTTATTTAATTATTAGTGTTAAGTATTAATTTAGGTTAAGTTTGTAATGAAGTCGCCAGTTTCACTGCAGCGCAGTGAACACGTTAACAGATTATAACTTTTGCACATTTATATTGCAATGCAACAAGTATTTATCAGCTGTTGAATATTAGCTAAATATATTTTCAGCTTACTTCACGTGTTTGATTGACCTTTACAGTAAGTCAGGAACTGGCAGTACCTAATTTGTATTTCGCATAAAACTTGGCTGGGATCTTAGACATTATACAGAAGGATTAAACAAAATAAATAATATGTTATTGATGCTGCTGGTTGTCAAAAAAAGAAATAAAACAAAGAAATGTACAATAAAAATGTATTTAAAATATCAGATACTCAACCCTATTGCTTGCAGTCAATCCTAAAAAACAAAAATTTTAAATAAAGGTAAAACACAACCCCGTTTAGTTTTCATCACACCTTACATAAACAAAATTAAAATAAACAAAACCCATGTAACAGTAATAAAAGTTATTTAAAATTACTCATGTATTTACAATTAAAACATGGCAATGACTCCTTTTCACTTGTACAGTCACGGAATGAAAAGGTTCGTCAGTTTTCAAATTGATTCCTTCAACGAATCGCGAACACATATTACCTTTTGAAACTATGTTACAGAATAATCTCGAGTTAGAGAAAATAACTTTTAACTGTTCGTCAGTAAAGTTCAAAATTATTGATCAAAGTTGTTTGACGATTTATCTTGTCAAGAAGAGTATTATGATTGATAAACTAAAACCTTCTTGTTGGTTCAACCTGCCATTATTATTTCTATTAAATTAAAAAAACCATTGTCAATTGGTCAATGTCATCATTGCATTGCACTGATGGGATAGAAAAATAAACAAGCAAAACCTTATTCGTTAGCAAATGTCATATTTATTTAAATGTTAGCAGCACTGTTTCTTGCACTGTTATGTTGGCAGGTTTGACTCTTACAGTACCTAGTGCAAGCGAAAACCGACACTAAGGTGACGAACCTTTTCATTCTGCGACTGTACATAATTATTTCATTTGCAGGTACAATAATACTTTGTAACTTTGATTGGAAGACATGGCACAATAACTTTAATCAAATGCTTCTGTATAATATTAACCATAACCAGATCTGCGATAAAATATATAATCTCTATGTACAATCTTTAATAACTTGTGTCTTAGCTGAATAAATAACATCATTTATACCAACTCCATCATAGCTACAACCAACTACAGAAATAGGAAGATTGTTGTCCTTAATATATTGACGGATCTTGTCCACTCTCTCATAATGTCCAATCACATACTGTGGGATACATTTGTCCAAAATGTTAACATTCTGGGCAGCTGGAACATCAGTGATGTGTAAAATTGACTTTATTTCTTTTAGTGCAATGTCTAGTAGCTCTTTCTCAGTAACATTGTCTCCAAACTTCTCTTTAAACCACTTGCCTCCCAGCATCACAGTCAGAACTGTGCCATTTTGGTCTGGAATACAGCAGGAGTCAAAGACAACTCCCAGAATTGGAGAATTCTCAATGGGAGGGACTAAGAAGCCAAAGGCCGGTTCAATGAGTGATGCTTTTGTGGAAAAATATAGGTTGACAATACCAACAGTGACAAACGGAATGCTGTTTAGGTCTTTGGCCAAAACTGGGTGTTGCTTTTCAACGAGCTTAGCCAGAGAATATGCTGGGATAGAGGAATAGATGTGAGAAGCTATTATTTTACCTCCAGCTTTGTTTATCAGCTTCACTGTGCTGGAGTCAATGAACTCAATTTCATCAATTTTGTTATCCATTCTCACATCAACATTGTTTTCTTTGAGATGCCTGAGCAAAGTATTGGGGAAGGTCTCCAAGCCCCCTCTTACTGTGTACACATTCCACTTCTCTTCCTGTGCCTTTTTTGCTAAATCACTTAGCTCTAATTCTTGGTCTGTGCTGGATTTGAACATAGATTTCATCAGTCCTTTGACAACTCCACCGTGGACTTGCTCCCACTCAAATAGTGTTTTCATAAGAAATTTCACTGATATTTCTTTGGCATCACCAGCACATATTCCGCAAATCATAGGAGATATAGCATAGTCTGCAATTTCCTTGCCAAATCTCCTCTCAACAAAGTTGTAAATGGAATCATCCTCCAACAATTTGTTAGGTTGCTTTATGTCATTGAACAGGGCGTAAATCAAAGGTTTGGAAAAGGGTTGATTTTTCTGGAACACACCTTTGAAACTAGAAGGGAGAGTGTGGAGGTGGTTGTTGACATAGATCATCCTGTTCTTGGCTGCAGGGTGGTTGGGCATGATGGGCACGATGTGCTCGCTCAGCCCCAGGTCCTGCATCATGTTCAAGGTGTTCAGGCCGGTCATACCTCGCGGCCGGATGGTTCTGGGCCCCAGTTCAAATGTGTAGTCTTTGGTTTTAATAGACTTGATCCATCCTCCGCAGTAGCCGGTCGCTTCGAGTAGAAACAATTTGAGGTTGCTGTTGCTTTTCAAGTTGTTTTTGAGCAAATAATATGCCGTGGATAAACCACTAAGGCCGCCGCCGAGTATCGCAGCCATTGGTGAATTTTAAGAGAGAAACTTAGTTAATTTGTTTGACCTCATTGAGGACTTGAAGATAATAGTAATAACAGTGGTATTTAATATTAATTACGACGATTTAGTTCCTGTTTATTTTCTTTCTGTATTTTTGACGAAACAAACTTGGTTTTTTAAACGTCACTGTCACAAAGATTTTGACGTTGACGTAAGTCAGATGTTTTCGTTCCGTTTCAGGCAGTGTTTTTTTTAGATTAGATTATAAGAATCATGAATATTTTTTTATTATTTAATTTTAAAAAAACATAGCTGGTTTTTTCTGCCACATTATGCTGCAGGACAAAAATATTTCTGCTGAACCCCTTGTTAAATGGTTTCACACACACGCCACGCGTCATATACATAGTAATGGTTCACAAATCAGAGCTGCTAGTATCACAAGCTATCAGCATTTCTTCGCATAATGTCATAGGTTGCCTTCCAATGAAAAGCCTATTTTCGAACTTGCAGCCATGCTTACGCATGAGCCACCCGATAACTTGGTAATTGATTGGAGGGATTGGAATAGGGATATAAAGCAAAAGCACCAGAGCGCCCAACTGGGGACACAGTTGCGGTGTCGCGCGCGATAATGAATTTCAATTTCATACTTGGTGCACATTTCTGTAGTAGAGATATTGCTAGAGCTGTTACAACCCCGCGAGTACGAGTATGAGTATTCTTTGGCTAGTACGACTTGGCAATAATCTGAGTACTCTAGTGTTCTGATTATGATTTCTAAAATCTGGTTTATGGGCCGCCAAGGTGACCGACATGCTCTGTGGTGACTGACGTAGCTAAAACCGATAGATAAATAATTTTATTGATGTGGGTAGGTAAGCATTTGAGAATACCTTTTGTATTTACCCACATAAACCTGTTGTTTTGCTTTTAGAATAACTAATTTAATGTGTCAGACTCGGAACTGTTAACAGGCAGTGTTAGTACTTTGTTGTCTTGTAAGTTAAATACTCACCTAAAAATAAATATATAGCTCTGTGATATTTTCATGTAGTAACAGCTCTATGTAATCGACGCGGTATAAAAATCCTCCCACGCCTTAAATGTCCTCCATTGCTCGCTAAGCCAGTGTGACCGCAACATGAGCCAGCCTAAACCTTGCGAGAAGAAGGGCAAGTCCGCCGAGCTCAGGGTTCAGAAGATACTGAACAAAATAGAAAGCCTCAAGCTGAGCAATGCCTATATCTCTCAGCTTCAACTCCCCAAAACGGAGGGTAGAATGAAAAAAGTGTTGAACAGAAACCCGAAGTTGTATTCGTTTATCACGGTTTTAGTTTTGTGTGTGGGGATGATAGTGCAGTGGTTTATGAAGGATCTGTCGACAAAGGTGAGTTGTTTTATGATGTCGTTACCTACCTACTTATTTATCAAACCATCTGCATCCCCCTAGACAAGTGACAAAACGTGACAGTTTATTTCGAAAGTCCTTCGCCCCGGCGTTTTTCATACGGAGTTACTACGCTCCGAGAAAAGATTATATTATAATCGGATCGATTAGAAAATGCCACTTGCCTAGGGTCCTTATAAGCTACGTTGGTTGTTTTATAATGTGATTTGCGTAACTTGAGGGTAGGATAAACCAAGTTCGTTGGAAACCCTCAAATATTTTTTCTTAGAACTGCGTGTTTGAGCTACCATCAGCGTCCAAGACCCTCTTTCGTCCTCCTGAAGACTGCTCCATGTGCATCGGCGTGGAGGGCGCGGTGCGGCTCGCCAACACCTCGGCCCAGGAGTTCGAGCAGTACTACGCGTATAATGCTGCCCCCGTCATCGTTACTGATGCTATGAACCACTGGAAGGCTGTTCAGGTGGGTGGATGAAGAATTTTTGATTCATGGTAGGTAGTCATTACACATCGTAGTCATCGATGCGCTCTGATGTAGGCACTTGTTCCTGAATTATTGTGTGATACCCTACGTGGCGTGGCGCCTACCTACCCTTTCATAATGGTCTTCTTTATTGGTCCCCGCCCGCAGTAAGGCCCATGATCGAAACCGGGACTTAGTGTTCGTAATGTTCTTTTCAAACTATTAGGTCCAGTTTAAGTAGTTGTAGTAACACAGAATAGGCCCGGCCGGATAAATTACTTAATTAACTTACTAGATCTTAAGTAATAATTAAATGTCTTTCACCAGGAATTCAGCTTCGACTTCTTCGCCAACTTTTACCGCGACGGCAAAATGGGGAAGCGGATCAACGACTGTTTCTACTTCGCGTACAAATCTGGGCTGAACTCTTTGCAAGAAGTCTTCTCTATGGACGCAGCGCGAGCTAATTTGTCCGGGGAGCCTTGGTACGTGGGCTGGAGCACTTGCTACAGCGAGGAAACCAGGAAATTGAGGAGTTATTACAACAGACCGTACTTTCTACCGAAGACTGCTGAGAGCGATATGGTGGACTGGATCTTTATGGGCGGACCGGGACAAGGGGCTCATATGCACGTAAGTTCGAAAACATTATTTTTGAATGATAAATTACCTATTGTAGTAGACTGTCTGAAATAGGTTTTGAGAAAAGAAACTACTTTTTTTTTATTGACGACAAACTAAAGTAGCAAGTAACTTTTTTCAGGGAGCATTTAGGTAGGAGATCCTTATCCATAAACGAACTTGTTTCAAAGTATTATATGTTCAAATGACTTATCCCGGATTCTGGGAATAGATCCTAAGACCATCCAGATTCACGTCAGCGGATTTTTCATCTGTGATTGGAGGTTATGGCTTGCCAAAAAGAGAACATCTTCTTCAGCTCGCAATTCAGAACTGCATTAAACTTAGTATCCTTCTGAAATACTTAATGGTCCTATCCTATCTTACCCTTAATAGATAGATTCTACTATAATTACTGTCTTCAATACCACATCGAGTTAACTGTGCCCCTAGCAGTCGTGATGTCACATCGACGCTCTAGTACAGAAGGGGCGAACGCGAGGAGTTGTACGGGTGAGTGCGAGGGAGAGTCTACCACCAGCAAGATGCACAGTTAGCTCGGTCAGATTGTATCCATGAACTCCAATTGGTCTTAATTCCCAGGTGGACTCGGTGAAGCACATGTCGTGGCAAGCTCAGGTGCGCGGTCGCAAGCGCTGGGAGCTGGCGCCGCCGCCCGAGTGTCTCTACGCCTGCCGCTGGCTCACCTTCACGCTGCAGCCGGGCGAGATACGTAAGTGACCTCACCTTGGTTCCTTTCAGCTTAGTGCAGGCGCTCACGCGGCAAGACAGCTCGGTGACAGGCTGCAGCCGACCATTTCATATATTTTGTTCAAAGCTTCGCACACTTGGCGTCAGTCGCGGAGTCACGACAAACTAAGTAATATATGAAATTGCCTAGTCGCCGAGCTGTCGCGTGTCGCCTAGTGTGCGCCTACATAATATAATGACGTCTGCTGCTGGACAAAGGCCTCCCGCAAGTGCCTGTACGCCTGCCGCTGGCTCGCCTTCACGCTGCAGCCCGGCGAGATACGTGTGACCTTCCCTTCGTTTCCTTTCAGCTTAACCTTTAGATTTCCAACAGCACTCGCAGATTTTATTAATGACGTCCACTTGTGCTGGACAAAGACCTCCCCCAATTCCACAAAGACCAGTCCTGCGATGCCCTGTGCCCGCATCCAGATGCTTTCCGCAACCATTATACCAGTACCAGTCAGTTATAGTCTGCGTTGCCAGTGATAACGTACGGGAGGGAAACGTGATCCCTCAGGCCTCGTAAGAAGGATCAAGGTTACCCTAAGGATGATAGTGTGCTTTGCTCAGAGCTTTCCTACATGATAATTTCATGAGGGAATCCGTAGCAGGACAGATCAGCATCGAACATAGAATTGCCAAACTTAAGTGGCAGTGGGCGGGGCACGTAGTTCGTAGATACGACAGCGCAAAACTGATCATTGTGGAAATCCTTGGGGACACCTATGTTCAGCAAGTCCATTGAATCTAGTGGTAAAACTTCTTGTCTCAGACCCATAGTCGGTTCGAATCCCAGTAGAGGCAAAGCTTTTGGTTGATAGTAATACACATATTTTGCAAAAACTTTTTTATTTCACAGTGGTGGTGGACACCAACCGCTGGTACCACAAGACCACGGTGCTGCCCGGAGACATCAGTATCACCATCGGTGCTGAGTACGACTGAACCACGTGACTATTGACATACATAGACGACACTGTTAAATTGTTTTGCACCAAGGAATCATTTGCCCGGTCAACGGACCAAGACGGTATCAATCAATCTAATATATTATGAAAATTAAATAAAACTTAGGTATATTCGTAACTAGACTAGAAAATGTTGTTAGGGGGAAGAATTTATCCTTGTTGTGTATTTACCTATAAAATAAAACACGAATGAATGCTACGGAAAACCTTTATTACCATACATCTACACTACGAAACACGTATGCGGAACTGCTTGATACAGAATAAATATATTATCTTTTGATTACATTATATTTTATACTCTGAAAACTATGATACTACTGGAATGACATTGCTTCTAACATGCTACATTGTTAACACACAGTTACAGAGAGCCACAGGTTTGAATTCCGTACAATTTTAAGTACATAATTGGAACATGGGTGTAAAAAATACAAAAACTAAATCACGCACACCTTTATTTATTCTTACAAAATGATTTAGATAAAAAAAACTTTCAGCAATTTAATTTTCTAATAATAAAATAAACGTCAAATTGGCAATAAATTGTTACAAGCTTTGCATTGACAAGCAAATCGATTGAAACCGAGTTCGCTCATTTAGCGAACATTTAAGTAAGTAGACATTGAACATTTTAAAATGCAATAATATAGATTGACATCTAAATATTTATTTCAATCTAAACATCGATATACATTGAACAATATTAAGACTTTTACACTTATAAGATAAATATTGAAACTACTTGCGAGCGATTGCTTATTATGGGGTCCACCACTGAAAGGGGTCATATTCCGACACCCGCTTGAATATAGACAGATCGAAAGCAATACACAACCGCTCGCTTAGCTCAGCTCAGCCTACCGCTTCGCTCCAAACGTTTGCTGTCGTAGCTAGACTATAACGGGCCACACTACCGCCGCTACACGAATAACTTGGGAAAAAATGAGTGAACTAATGTTACGGGCTACTTATGAGACTGTATAAGAATATACCATAATGACAGTGCTCATAACGCTTGCTGCCGATTGCGAAAATTTGACAATATTGTACCTAAGTTAGGTCAGCAATCATAAACTAAATCTTTCTTGTTACATCTTTATCTTTGAGTTTTTTTAAGGTTTAGGATACATTAGCCCGTTAGTAATTCGTGCACGCTAGTATTGAGCGCGGGTTTACTCGTCGCCTGTGCCGGCCGAGTCCAGGATCACCTCGAAGGAGAACGGCTGGAATAAGTATCCTTCGCCCTTGTAGAACTTGCTCTGGAACTCCACCCTGCGGGTAAATGGTCAAGTTATACAGTTGTTCATAATAAGTTGTCTTCAATCGTTGTATTGAGTAGAGAAAATAGGAAAGAATTGTTTATTACGATGGGATAGGAAAAGTTAAACAATAAAATTAATCATCAAGTCTTGGTCCACCGTAATGCAGGTCACAAGTCTGGGTTTAAGACCGTGGTTTAAGTGTTCCATATTGAGTGAAAATCATAATTTAAATTCACAAATAATAGAAAAAGTGAACCCATAATGAATGCCTTCTTTGCTTCATTTTTCTTCTAAGTAAGGCCTTGTCCAGGAGGGCGAATTCGCCACGAATCCTACGCGTGTAGAATCATACGCGCGTTGGCGAGATACTAACAGCCAAATACATTGCGTCCAGAAGACAAGTCCGCCTTATGTACAATGTGTTATGTGCATTTAAGTTTAAAATAAATAAAATAAGACACGCGCGAGTTACAATTCGCGCGTAAATCTCGTCATACACACGTTCGTGTTCGCGCGAAGACATTCCCAGCGAATTCGCTCTCCTGGACAAGGCTTAAACTCACGCGGGCACATGCACGCGTGTCTGTATCGTAATAAAGTACAAGTAGCGCAGACGGGTACATCTGCAGGCCAGCGTCTGTGTTCCGGACGGAGCACCCCCGTGCGTGCACCCATATTATAAGTTTTATTATTGGTGGTCGAGCTGTAGATCCTGGTCACACAGGAGTTGCAGCAAGTCCTATAAGGTTCAACCATTCATAAAAGCTTACCTCTCTTCATTACTTTGTTTTGTCTTTTGGAACAGCTGTGAACCTTCCCGGTCTATTGTTGTGTTTAATTACAACTTGAACTGGAACTTGATTTGCTAGGCGCAATTTGTAATCGCAAACCAGTCGTAAAATGGTCGGAACGGCGGGGGGGGGGGGCGCCACCGTCGTTCAAGTAAATAGTTTTAACGTGGCGAATAGCGGAACATGCGATTCGGTACTGACGGTGGCGCCCCCCTGTTAGTGTCTCGGGTGTGGCATTTCATATTACATTAGTTTTTAGTTAGTTTAGTTTTTGATTCTGTTTAGTTTTGTGTTAATATTGTTTTTTTTTGTTTTGTTTTTTTTCTCTCTCTTTTTTGTGATCACCGTCCATAACGCCCCCTGTTGCGCGCCTTCTTGGCTGGTAGCCTCAATATGGTCCCGGTCAAGAGGGCGCGCAATCCGCAATCTTCATCGTGTTGGTTCCCGCTGAAAACCAGCTTCTCGACATGGCGCTTGTTATGTCGCGAATATAGCTGAGCGGACGCCTCTTCAGCATAGCTTGTAGTTTAATGTTATATGTACTGTATTTTTATTTTATTTTTCTATGCTGAATAAAGTATTCTTATTCTTGTTCTATAAAAAGTCCACGATACTCACCAGTGGAGCCGCAGCGTGTGCAGGAAGGCGGACAGCCCCTCCATGAGCACCAGGATGGACACGGAGATGGCGGCCCAGCCCGCGAACACCACGTACAGCATGATGCCGCCCGAGTAGCCCGCCGACATCAGACCTGCAGACAACAACAGCATGTTTATTACAATTCAATAGAGCACAGAATCCAATGGTGCTGTTTTTGGTCTGGTAGCAGAACTGCGGGAAACAATAATACATAATTATTTGCACCGTCAAATAACTGTTCATGTAAAAACGCTCCCAGAACCGCTTTTGCGCCGAATAGAATTTTAGTTGCAAAACGAGCACTATTTCAGTCTTTTGTTTTTATAGCGCTAATCTAAAGCCCATTTAGGGTTTGGTAAACGTTTGAAATGTTGGCCAGTACATGATAATGCTAGTGACGTAGTGTCCTAAGTCAGCGAGTTTGCTTACTTAGGCCATTTTCAATTTAGACGTTTCGTGCCGGACGTTCGCCGCACGCTTGTCGTGCATTTGCAAGACCGTACAGGGTAAATTGTATGACAACTGCGTCAGAATGAAATTGACAATTACGGCCGCCGCGTGCGGGGTGTGACTGGCCATTCCGCATCAGCATGTTTTTGGCGTTCTCTGTACTATTTATGTATTTAAAGCTCATTTAGAGTTTTTTACCTTTCAGTGTCACGCGGACCGTCCAGTGCGGATCCGCTCCACATAGCCGATCTGTATAAACTTCTAAAGAGCGTTTTTTAAAAGGTCAACAGAAAGTTCGCTCCGGAAAGGTAAAAAACCCTAAATAGCTTTAAATACATAAAAAACAGCCTTAGGGTTCGATAGTCATTGTGATCGCTAGTGCGGGGCGACCGACCTTTCCTCAGCAGCATGTTCCAGGCGACCTCGGCCAGCTGCGCGTGCGCCAGCGACAGCGCCCACAGCCGCAGGTACGACGCCGTGTGCGAGATGCTGCCCAGCACGTACTCGATCGTGTGGATGGCCTGCGGGGGAGAGAACATTACGATTGCAATGAAGAAATAAATAAATTAACACATCCTACACTGCGCCATCTAGTCCCAAACTATAGTCTGATCTGTGAGCACGTAGAATTTTGTCCAATGACCCCAAGCTGCCCATCCTTGTCGCTCGCACGTAATTATGATGCTGTCGCGCTCGCACACTCACTGCGGGCGCGCGTCGCACAGTCGCGACAGCAATATAATTACGCGCGAGCGATAAGGATGGGTAGCTTGGAGTCATTGGACAAATTCTACGTGCTCACAGACCGGGCTTTAGACAAATCTTTAGTAAATAAATTAAAGAATACGGGGCTATTTTTAACCGTGAGTCACTTCACTCTGTGAAAAGATTTCAAAATAAAAACTGACACGTTTTGTAACTTGTCCAGCGGGCAGGACACTACTGTTTCTATTTCTTATTCACTCGTATGGCAGTGTGTTTACACGCTTGCAACCGTTAATGACAACCCAACTTAAAGACTAAGTTCATCCCAATGGCAAGTAGGGAACAGAAAAAAAAGAGGAATTTAATTTTAACGAAGGACTTATCCAGTGCACAAAAGTCGGAACATCAAAAACAGACATAATAATAAATAAATAGACCTTTTACTGAATTTGCGGAATGTGACATTACATGACAAGCTTCTATACAAACTATTACGAGTGTTAAAGTAAAACAGTAGAACAAATTGTCAAGAATACCAGGATTAATACTGCGCATTCGGTCCTTACCTGGTGGATGAAGACCTCCGAGATTTCTTCATCGTGGTGCTGCGTGGCGGGCACGGTGGCGCCGCCGGCGGCTCCGTTCTCGGCCGCGCCCTCGATCGTCTGGTGGCCCTGGCGCTGTGGGATGCAATATAATGTGTTACGACTTCTTGGCGAATCACTGGCCCATTTATTGTCCTGAAGCAGTGGTAGGGTTAATACTGGGACGGGACTATTCCCACCTCTCGTTCCCACCACTGCAACTCCTGTGTAGCCAGGATCTACAGCTTGACCGCCACAAAAACCCAACCAATGAAGGTCAAGTTTGTCCCGGGGGAAAGTTAAACTGTCATTGGACCCGCAACGAAATTAATCAGAAGAACATAGGAGGAGTTCGAAATTAAGGTTCGACTTCCCTCCATTGCAAAGCGGATGACAGGTGACAAACAAAGGTTTAAAACCTTTAAAAAAAGATTATGCACCACGGACAATAAATTAAATTAAGGGGGCCTATCTTATGAGCAATTAGCAACTACCTGCCAATAATATTTTTCACAAAATCGCTTAAAAGCACGGAAATTTTTCCTTGTCGCGACAAGATCGGTGTAATAAATTGCGGAAACAGATGTATGTTGTATTGAATTAAGCATTATATCACGTTCATGTTTCCAAAGATCACACTCCCACAAGATATGATGGGCAGACTGCTCATGACTGACATCATCAGTGGAACACTCGCAAAAAGGAGACGGGACTAGTTTGAATTCGTGAAGTTTATGTTTAAAGTTGCCATGTCCCGTGAGGAACTGCAACGAGCAATGATCGATTTCTAACCATCGCTTAGTTAGACGTTCGCGTACATTCGGGAAGAATTCATATAAGTGAATACTGGGACGTGTAAAAGTGCTTTTTTTAAGCCTATTTACAGAAATAAATGAGTTTTAATGAGTTTTTTAGTTTTTAATGAGGAATCTGAAGCGTCATGTTAGCGGTTTTGTTTTATTTCCTCAAATTCGTGTTTGGGCGACTATTAATGTGTAATAATGGTGGATTATTAACCATTGAGTGTTCGTGAACGTGCATGAGTGTGGGCGAGTGAAGCAAAACAATGCATCGTGATTCTTCTGGTTCTCTCAAGTTGTCCATAGGAGGTCTCAGTAAAGCACCACAGCTTTACTGAGACTCAAAGGGTGGGAAGGGGTATCATCTATCATCCTTCATTATATCATTACTTGAACTCATCTTTATATACTTGAAAATGGCACAAATCAAGTCGACCTCGACGTGTATTGCCAACATCATCAAAAAAGAAGAAAAAGAATGTATTACTGCAATGTTTTGCCGCTAGAGGGTAGTAATAGCACAAAGAAAAGTTTGAAAAGTGTCGTTCCAAGCGGGAATAAACTTGCAAATAAATATTGAGTTTTAACTAGGTGAAAGAGTAATTTAGCACAACAATTAATTAAGTAACGATACACTAGATGTGTGTTCACAGATTATAATATTATCTATGGCGTATACGAAATGATGATAAAGATGAACTACACTGAAATGTACCGACGACATTGACAGAAGGGCGCCACCATCTTCGTTCAACTACATGGTTTCCACCGTGGCACAAGTCGGAACTAGTCATTCGCTATTCGTCGGTGGCCCACCTGTCAGTGTCAAATAAAGGACAGTTTAGTGTAGTTCTTCTTTATGGCTTTTTTTGCTGTTTGTGAATGAGGGTTTTCGCGTATGAAAAATCCGCCAGATGGCAATACGTAGACGCGAGGTCCAAATGCTGCATGATTGGTTATTTTTGACATGACATTGACAGATATGTCAACATCCACCAATCACGCAGCAGTCAGACCCCACATCCTCGTCCCGCCATCTAGCGGATCTTTCATACGCGAAAACCCTCATTGTGACAGTAGCTAGCGCCCTCTACAAATACCCTTGCGTAATATTCCCCATTGCAGTGGTTGAAATAATCGCAGTAAATCTACGTAATAATCAGTTTCCAAGATGGAAGCTTGATGTTGCTAACGTAACTTGGTTTCTCTACTAAGCGTGATGATGTTTCTTAGTTAACTACTTATATTGCTCTCATAAAATCTCACCAACAACTCATCCATAATTTCAAATTGCCAGGCGTGTAATACAAAACAAGATTATACTTTTGTGCAAAGTCATAGAACTTATAATTCGTCATAATCGTCTAAAATAAAACATAAACATAGAAATCGTAGACTGCATCTCACATAACAGGTGCGACTGCGGTCATAAACCTGCCTTGTTATAAAAAAATTAACAATAATAACTTACGGCACGTTGCTTCTGCTCCTTCATGACGAAGTAGGGTTTACCGAACAACATCACAGGGACGCATAGCAGAGCCACGATCACGAAGAACTGAAACAACATAAACTCTGTACTCACATATCGCACATTAGAGAATGTAAATAAAATAACCCATATCAAAGTTATTCGACCCTTAACAGATGTACTGAAATTAAAAAGGTAAGAAAACGACAAACTATTATGGGACTGTTTGTTGAAGCCGTGAGTACATAATGTAACTCATTAATAAACGTCGCGTTAAGACCTGTGTCTTACTAGTTTAACTGTTTGTTGTTTCAACGTGTAAAGCGACACTCGCGTAGTCTTAAAGCTTTTGAACGAACCCTCAAATTCAAACGTCCTAGACCGTTGGCAAAACTTGAAATTCTAGAATTTTACCTTACTACGCTTCGTAAAGATTCGATTTTCGGAGCGATCTAAAAGTAACACTTGGCTAGGCCCGCTAAATCGGTGTAAATTGCGTTTCGTTGTGTAATACGCCTTTATTCTCGGGTATGGCATCCGGAGGCAAATAGGAATAAAGGAAAAAGTCGCCTTCGACGACTGGGATATTTTTTTGGGTAAAGGGTGTTTATACGGAGCTAAGTGTACTGTGTGGGCAGGGCACATAGTACTAGAGATGAGACGTATTTACTAGAACAGATCCACACACTATGTATTTTACAGTACTAGGCGGCACCTATTCCAATTTTTTAAATACTTGATCCACCAGTATTTTATAAATTACACGATTTCCGACCCTACCGTCAAAGTAATAGAGGTTATTATTGCGTAATCCGTAGTCGTGTATTACGCGCACCTAGTATTTCTCGCTAAGCTTATGTGCGAACGTAGAGATTCACTCCGCCTCTGTCTGACCAAACAAATTTGAGCGCGACGAAGCAAACGCACACAAACGTAGTCAAACCATATTCATGTAAATAAGAAAAAATATGTAAATATTTTTATGAAATTGATATCTTTTAAATACGCCAACTTTTAAGTTGACAGTCCTAAGCCTGTTGAAGTATGAAGGGAGGAATTATTATTCAATTAAAAATTGCACTATTCATACTACGGTTGTATCTTTTAAAAAAAAATGTATTTTAAAGTCATATTACGTGGATTAGTCCGCACTAGTCGCGTCAAGTATGCTAAATTACTACGTACTAGGTGGAATAGGTATTTGGATCAAGTATTAATAAATACTAGGAATAGGTGCACCTAGTATCAAAACCTAGTATAACCCATCTCTACATAGTACGCAGAACTGACGGCCGATGGGGCAGCAAGGTTCTGGAGTGGAGGCTGCGTACCGGAAAACGCAGCGTGGGACATCCACCCACAAGGTGGACCGATGACATCATAAAGGTAGCAGGGAAGCGCTGGACGCAGGCCGCTACCAATCGATCAACATGGAAAGCATTGGGGGAGGCCTATGTTCAGCAGTGGACGTCCTATGGCTGAGATGACGATGATGATGAAGTGTACTGTGTAAGCCTCACCTTCTGCAGGCCGATCTGTCCGGCGTACATGGTGTCATTACAGACAGGCCGCGGGTTCTCGTCCGTCTTGAACAGCATCATGTTGATGAACGTGATCAGAATCGACGGCGCACAGTACGCGCTCGATTTCACGATCTCTGCACACGGGAATAGTATTGATTATAATAAAATAAAAATAAATAAATAAATATCCTTGGACATTTTACACTGCGCTTCTAGTCCCAAACTAAGCAAAGCTTGTACTATGGGTACTAGACAACGGATGAAAACATACTTAAATACTTTTTTTTTGTAAATACATACACATATTATACAATAGAAAACACCCAGTCCAATACAAAGAAATATGTTCATGCACACAAATGTTTGTACTATGCGGGAATCGAACCCGCAACCTCCGGAATAGTAGTCCGTTTCGAAACACTACTACACCAAACGGCCAGCAACGGATTAGTTAGACATTGCCGATGCATGCAATTTAAATAAAAACTTGGAAGACTGAGACAACAAGCGAATATTTCATTTTTTTATACCCACAACGGGGAAGCTCTTGGCCTGTATTTCACCTGATGGTAAGTGATGATCAGGCCGAAGGTGGAAGCGAGCTTCACCCGGAATCCTCAACCACGGAGGAACTGGCTATCTTAACTCTAACTGCCGGAACACAACAATGCTGTTGACATTGTTGTTATGGCGACAGACTTAGGTAAGATGGTGGTAGCTAGCCAGGCGGACTTAGAACAAGCCCTACTAACCAAACCGAACAGAAAAATCTGCCCCCACTGGGAATCGAACCCGAGACCTCTGCGTCTAAAGCAGGTGGTCTTACTACTAGACCACAGAGGCGGTTCTAGTCGTTTATTAAAATCAAAATCTCGACATACATTTTTAATGATTTTATGGAAGCATCTCTAACACTACATTATCGTCGCTGCCTCGAGCTACAAAGGACAGAGCGTGCGAGATGTCACGAGCGGCAACACTGTGTGATAAAAAGAGATACGTGATGCGACTTAACAGAACCGTTTTATGCAACTATTTGACAGTTCGTTAGCACTCATCGGCACGCTAAAAATGTTAGCTCTGAGACTTTCAAATTTTACGTGATTGAAATCTAGGATGTTTATAAGAAATAGTGCTTCAGAACGTGGTGACTGTTTGATTATTGTACAAAACAATGAAATAATCTTGTAAACTGACACACAAATGACAGCCTAAAATCGGTTTCGTTTGACAGCTCGTGGTTGTTGCTCTATTCCGAAGGAAAGTTAACTTTATGGTTCTCCCGGAGAAAGGATAAGCGATTATAAAACCGTAAGTGTACCTGGGTCCTGGCTGCCGAAGTGCGGCGGCGTGGAGCCATATGACACCCACTTGATGAACATAAGCAGCACCATGTAGAAGAACAACAGCGTCAGGAACATGATCTGCGGGATGAACTCCACGTAGATGCTGATGCGTCGCTTGAAGTAGCTGAGGAATAATTCAAATTTAACGACGATGAAAAAGAAAGCATTCATTTGGCACACAATATTTAAACTAAAGCCTGGTCAGTGAGCACGTAGAATTTTGTCCAATGACCCCAAGCTACCCATCCTTATCGCTCGCGCGTAATTATATTGCTGTCGCGACTGTGCGACGGGCGCCCGCAGTGAGTGTGCGAGCGCTTGGTAGCTTGGGGTCATTGGACAAAATTCTACGTGCTCACAGACCAGGCTTTAGCTAACCCTATGAACCATAGGAAAATTAGAGGGTCGTGCTCCAAATAACCGGGTGGTAAGACCAAAGTAGAACTACCAAGATCAATAAAACTAACTATGCCTTTTAGAATTTTTAAACTCCTATACACGTCACAAATATTTTCTTATAATTATGTCAACCAACTAGCGGAGTCAACTGCCCAATGGTGCCGGTATTTGGTCGGGTCCAGAAACGCGTGTTCGATTCCCACTGCACCGCTAGACTATTGTTGTTAAACTCGTAGCTCAAGCATATTTAATTTAACTTACAACATGAGGTTAACGGGACTATTAGTAATCTTTATAAAAAAACGACGACCTGATAAAGGTAGCAAGCAGGAAGGCGCTGGAATCAGGCCGCTACCAACCAGGCAATGTAGAAGTCATTGGGATTGGCCTATGTTCAGCAGTGAACGTCCTGTGGCTGAAATGATGATGATAAAAAATACAAAGTAAGTAAAAGAATACTCACATGTGGTTCCAGAGCGACATGCAGACACCGAACAGCATGTGGAAGACGCCGATGATGATGGAGATTTTCATCTTGTACGCGTTCATGAAGATGATTTTGTTGGCCTCGGCCAGCTGCACAACAAACACATTGGGTTATTTAAATTTTCATTATTTATACAGGTTGACTTTTAAATCGTTGGCATCCTTTTAAACATAGACTCTACTGATGGTACATAGTACATTCCCTGAATATGAGACATGATGTGCTGTTAACTGTGCAATCGTTTTAAACTCTTTTTAAGAGCACACTAATACAAATAAATAGTAAAATTAAGACAAAAAAACTCATTGGATTTGTCTCATATTCAGGGAATGTACTATGTATCATGAGTAGTCTTAGTTTAAAAGGATGCCAACGATTTCAATGTCACCCTGTTGAAACTAGCATTATTTTTCATCGAATCAATTTTAATCTGCCATGATTACAATATGCGAATTATTTATAAGGTCATGTAAATCACAGATTGACTAAATCTATAATGACATCACATGTCACTGCCAATCTATCAAACTCATGTCATCTCAATATAGCTCTACGTCAAATAGTGCATTTTTTATTTGTAACTTTTCGAAGATATTTTTTTTATTGTGGTTTAAGCATGCGATCAGTCATTAAAAACTATAAGCAGATGAGGTGGATTCTGTTCGACGTTTAGAGCACTGCTCCCAGAGGAGACGGGCTTTTCTTTTTCTTAATTTCAGGTTCGTTTTCAGACTAAATGTCGAAGATATCCCGCCGCTTCTTAAGCCGCCGTATGGTTTCTGGGATAATGAGCTACCCTGCCAACTGGTTCGGGTGTTTTGACAGTCTTAGCTTGTTGTTGTTCCATGGGTGTCCATCTCTTGCTTCACTATAGGCACGTTCAATAACTCGTGCAGCTCTGTTGTTCTTATAAACCATGGTTTTTCGAAGATATAAAGAAGATTTAAAATCAATCAATGATCTAATAATATGCCACGGTATTTAATTAGTGCAAATCAATTTGTAAACCTTTAATAGTTGTAACAATTTGATTTTTATTGTCTATATTATGAACTTACCTGCCAAACGGGGTCAATTCCGAACGGATACGGAGTCTGCAAGTAGTCCATCGAGTCAGGGTTGAGTTGCAGCAACTTGTTGGACTGCATCGTCGTGAGGTTGTAGTTGGTGCGCCACGACGAACCGAAGATGTTCAGACTCTTGGAGAATATGTCGTTGTATATCAGGCCGGTGTACATAGAGAAAAGACCCATGAGGAGGATGATGTAGCGACCGCCGAAGAATATGTTCCAGATCTGTAGAGAAAGGACATCATCCACGTTTCATATATTTTTGGTCCAAAATCAAAAGTGCCGGCCAACAAAAAAAAGTGCTGTATTCTGACAGAATACGTCTGCCTTAGCATTTGTTACTATGGCACCAAAGCCGTAGCTCCACTGTGCGTCGAGTATTTGAAATCTAAAAGTCATCGACTATTCATACATTTTTTGTTCAAAATCAAGTGTTGGCCAATAAAAAAAAAGTGCTGTATTCTGACAGAATACGTCCGCCTTAGCATTTGTTACTATGGCACCAAAGCTGTAGCACCACTGTGCGTCGATTATTTGAAATCTAAAATTCATCGACGATTCATTCATTTTTTGTTCAAAATCAAAAATGTCGGCCAATAAAAAAAAAGTGCTGTATTCTGACAGAATACGTCCGCCTTAGCATTTGTTACTATGACACCAAAGCTGTAGCACCACTGTGCGTCGTAGTATTTGAGATCAAAGTCAGTGGTTTCATATATTTTTAGAACTCAAATACTACGATGCACAGTGGTGCTACAGCTTTGGTGCCATAGTAATAAATGCTAAGGCGGACGTATTCTATCTGAATACAGCACTTTTATTTTTTGGCTGGCACTTTTGATTTCGGACCAAAATGGATGATGTCCTTATTTTGATTTCAAACCTTGTTTACTCAATAATTTATTGCATCCATTAAATGTTACAAAAAGTGATATTTAACATTCCACCTTTGCACCATTGTTAATGTTATGTCTTAAAAAAAGGTAGTCACAGGTTTTGCGTATAGTACACATTGACACATTAAAGATAAAATAAAAAATATGACACAGTGGAGTAGGTAGGTTATTTATATAAATTGATTGCAAGGATATAATGATTTAATAACATGTGATGTATACTGTTTATGACATAGAAGGAATAAAAATCTAATAAATTAGTTTATACCTTTAGGTAAAAGTATTTTCCAATAAATATTGCATTTATTGATAAGACAAAAATCTTATATTGTACTTTCCGCCCGCGGCTTCGCCCGCGTGGAATTTTGTCTGTCACAGAAAAACTTTATCGCGCGCGTCCCTGTTTCAAAAACCGGGATAAAAACTATCCTATGTCCTTTCCCGGTACTCAAACTATCTCTATGCCAAATTTCATCAAAATCGCTCAGTGGTTTAGGCGTGAAAGCGTGACAGACAGATAGACAGACAGAGTTACTTTCGCATTTATAATATTATTATAACAGTGGGCGGGGCACATAGCTCGAAGAGGCGGCTGATGGCCGCTGGGGCAGGAAAGTTCTCGAGTGGCGACCACGGGCTGGAAGACGTAGCGTGGGCAGGCCTCCTACTAGGTGGACCGACGATCTGGTAAAGGTCGCGGGAAGAGCCTGGATGCGGGCAGCGCAGGACCGTTCATTGTGGAAAACCTTGGGGGAGGCCTTTGTCCAGCAGTGGACGTCATTTGGCTGAGACGACGACGACGAATATCTACTATACGAGGGCGGCACTGAAAATTTCGGGAATCAAGGAAGTGAAACAACATTACTATTTAAAAATGTATTTATTGCTTTTTAAAGTATTCTCCGCGAAATTTGACACATTTTTCCATACACGAAACCAATCATTGAAGCAACCATTGCATTCGGAAGTTTGGGTCTCCAAAATGGCCGTTTTGTAGGCTTCCACAGCTTCTTCAGGTGATGAAAATCTCTGACCACGCAATTTATTCTTTATTTTAGGGAAAGTATAGAAATCATTAGGGCTTAGGTCAGGGCTGTACGGCGGATGGACTAATAATTCTATGTTTTCTTGCTCTAAAAACTCTTTTGTTCAGTGCGCGGTGTGAGAACTCGCATTGTCGTGATGGAGGATGATGCGGCGGTTGCAGTTCTCTTTACGGAGTTCAGAAACGACCTGTGGCAAACAAATGCTAGCATACTAATCTGCATTAACCGTTCTTTGTCCCCCAAGAGGAATAGTCGCAACATGGCCGGTTTTGGAGACAAACGTGGCCACCATTTTTTTTGCAACACTCCGTGAACGAACAATTTTTGTTGGCTTTAATTCATTTTCGAACACCCAAACTCGTGACTGGTTTTTTGTTTCGGGTTCGTACGCGTATATCCATGATTCGTCACCTGATACGATGTTGTATACAGCATTTGAGGATCCTGCATGTAATCTCCCGAGAGTTCTGACGCACCAAGTAACGCGAGCCGCTTTTTGCTCTTCGCAGAGCGAATGCGGTATCCATCGGGAAAACAACTTTTTTACACCTAGTTGTTCATGCAAGATTATTTGTATTTGGCTCATGCCAATGTCTAAAGTTGCCTGAATTTCGCGGTATATCACATGTCGATCTTCTTCAATCAGCTTACGCACAGCATCAACGTTTTCTTAGGTGACTGCAGTTTTTGGACGACCTTGACGGGGATCATCACTGAGCTTGACACGTCCACGTTGAAATTCAGGAAACCAGCGATAAATTGTGGTTTTGAATGGGGCTTCATTACCAAATGCAGAAATCATCCGGTCAACACACTGTTTTTGTGTTAAACCACTCCGAAAGTCATAATAAATCATCGCTCTTGAATTTTCTCGAGTCAATTCCATTTTCTCAACGACTAAACAAGTTTGACTAGACCTTGTGATACGACCGAGAATCTTTTTTTAAATAAATAAATGGTATACGATTTTTAAAACCCTGGAGTTTGCAATTAAATAGATTTTAATATGACTGGAACAGTGGAAATATTCCATTCCCGATACTTTTAGTGCAGCCCTCGTATAAAAATAAGTCGGGTTTTCCTCCCTGACGCTATAACTCCAGAACGCACGAACCGATTTCCACGGTTTTGCATTCGTTGGAAAGGTCTCGGGCTCCGTGAGGTTTATAGCAAAGAAAATTCGGGAAACGGGGGTAAAACGGTAAAATCCACGCGTACGAAGTCGCGGGCGGCCGCTAGTTAGTTATAGATTCTCTTCTGCCTCACCTCGCTGTCGATCTTCTTGGCCTGCAGCGGCTTCTCCTTGTAGCACATCCAGAAGCCGAAGATGGCCATGAGCGCGCCGTGGCCCAGGTCGCCGAACATCACCGCGAATAGGAACGGGAACGTTATGATCGTGTACGGCGCTGGAAGGAGACAAACACATCACAATGATAGAGTTCTAGCCAAAGTGCATCTATTACAACACACACACAAAGGATGCGCTGTAGGATTACGATTACGATTAAGGGCCTCACTAAAATCGTATCTGTATTGAAAATTTATTTTATCACTGCATGCCTGAGGCGGATATTTAAATGCAATAATAGGCTTGCGCACGCGGCGGGGTTTAGCGGAGGCCCTAACTCATTAAAAAATACTAAATACATTCCCTCTAATATGGTCGAGTGAAGCGATGGCTGGTTCACTCGTCATGTCTGTGAACAGGCGCTGCTTTCGGGGACTGGTCAATCCAAGTTATTGCAACTTATGTATGCGAGTCATTTCTACTAGTATTTAAGTAGGTATGTAATCTGTAAGTCTAGATATTAGCACGTCACTACCTTGTTTAATATACCACGCAATCTTGTATACCCATTCTTATGATACACCATACAAGAATGCATGGTAAATTCAGTGAACTGCTCCTGAATCGAATGTACCTACTACTACTATTTCTATTTATTTATATTAACCGGCAGACAGTGGTGACTGAGTTTGTTGCGGCGCTTCTTCTCAGCACTTGCCAAATGTTGGTCTCGAAGCGCTGGTAGGGTAAAAAGATTATGAGACATGTAGAGGCTCCTTAAGAGCATATGACGATTTGTAAGAACTATTTATTAGTCTAAACAAATAAAGAAATTTTGACTTTTGACTTTTACTATAAATATAAAACAACCGAAAAAATATTGTTTTTCGTAATAACAATATTAAATTTGTTCAACTAGGTGGTCCTATAGAGCGCTTCTAAACGTTCCAGTATTACTATTAACCCTACCACTGCTTCGGAACAATGAATGGACCAGTGTTGAAACGAAACAGCGCAAGAAATTCAGTCGTTCAATCCGTCGTTGTGGTTCTTCGGTTGAAACGAGAACAGTGTGCTCGATAGCGAATACGTCAATAATATCTATGAAGATATTAGTTCTTGAAAGCAGCCGCTAGGGGCGCTGTACATTCTGTCATACATTTAATATCATTTTTTACGTGGTCGCTAGCGAGCACACGTAACGTAAACTCATAAGCACACAGCACATGGTTTTGTTATCATCTGCTCAAACTCACCAGGGTTGACCTCCCGGTAGGTCGCGACTCCGTAGGCGTAGATGAGGTTCTGGAAGGCCGACGTGAACTTGTTGGTGCGGTTGTACGTGGGCGGGTCTTCCGCCGTCTCCATGCGGTTCAGGATCGGCGGGACCGAGCTGCCGCTGCGCTCCTGTGCGAATAAACAAAGAAAAACGTTCATTTAATAACTAAATACCAAATAACATATTAAATAGGTAAACGAAATGTAGTCTAACTAACCGACTTCAACAAAAGGAGGAGATTCTCAATTCGGTTGATATGTTTTTTTTTTGTATGTATGTTACAGGAAATGTATGAAATCCGTCATTGTATACAATTCCTAGGATTTGTGTATAAGTCCTAAAATCACCCGGAAATGTGTGATGTAAATTATATTAGACACATTTCCTAGGAAATTTACACAATTCCTAAACAGCAATCGGAAATGTAATTAAGATTTCTTTTTTTTCTCCGAAACTTAAATGGCGCTACCGCGCCGCGGCCGCTGTGTATGTGTAAGGTCGCATCGCAAGTCTAACCTAACCTAACCGAGACTTTGTTATCCAGCTACAGGAGTACTAAAACCTTCATGCCAATAATAGTTTAATAAAAGATATGTTANTCATTCTCACTAAAATGTCTCTGGGGTGGTGGCGTAGTGAGGCGGGTCGTTACATTCCCTCTAATATGGTCGAGTGAAGCGATGGCTGGTTCACTCGTCATGTCTGTGAACAGGCGCTGCTTTCGGGGACTGGTCAATCCAAGTTATTGCAACTTATGTATGCGAGTCATTTCTACTAGTATTTAAGTAGGTATGTAATCTGTAAGTCTAGATATTAGCACGTCACTACCTTGTTTAATATACCACGCAATCTTGTATACCCATTCTTATGATACACCATACAAGAATGCATGGTAAATTCAGTGAACTGCTCCTGAATCGAATGTACCTACTACTACTATTTCTATTTATTTATATTAACCGGCAGACAGTGGTGACTGAGTTTGTTGCGGCGCTTCTTCTCAGCACTTGCCAAATGTTGGTCTCGAAGCGCTGGTAGGGTAAAAAGATTATGAGACATGTAGAGGCTCCTTAAGAGCATATGACGATTTGTAAGAACTATTTATTAGTCTAAACAAATAAAGAAATTTTGACTTTTGACTTTTACTATAAATATAAAACAACCGAAAAAATATTGTTTTTCGTAATAACAATATTAAATTTGTTCAACTAGGTGGTCCTATAGAGCGCTTCTAAACGTTCCAGTATTACTATTAACCCTACCACTGCTTCGGAACAATGAATGGACCAGTGTTGAAACGAAACAGCGCAAGAAATTCAGTCGTTCAATCCGTCGTTGTGGTTCTTCGGTTGAAACGAGAACAGTGTGCTCGATAGCGAATACGTCAATAATATCTATGAAGATATTAGTTCTTGAAAGCAGCCGCTAGGGGCGCTGTACATTCTGTCATACATTTAATATCATTTTTTACGTGGTCGCTAGCGAGCACACGTAACGTAAACTCATAAGCACACAGCACATGGTTTTGTTATCATCTGCTCAAACTCACCAGGGTTGACCTCCCGGTAGGTCGCGACTCCGTAGGCGTAGATGAGGTTCTGGAAGGCCGACGTGAACTTGTTGGTGCGGTTGTACGTGGGCGGGTCTTCCGCCGTCTCCATGCGGTTCAGGATCGGCGGGACCGAGCTGCCGCTGCGCTCCTGTGCGAATAAACAAAGAAAAACGTTCATTTAATAACTAAATACCAAATAACATATTAAATAGGTAAACGAAATGTAGTCTAACTAACCGACTTCAACAAAAGGAGGAGATTCTCAATTCGGTTGATATGTTTTTTTTTTGTATGTATGTTACAGGAAATGTATGAAATCCGTCATTGTATACAATTCCTAGGATTTGTGTATAAGTCCTAAAATCACCCGGAAATGTGTGATGTAAATTATATTAGACACATTTCCTAGGAAATTTACACAATTCCTAAACAGCAATCGGAAATGTAATTAAGATTTCTTTTTTTTCTCCGAAACTTAAATGGCGCTACCGCGCCGCGGCCGCTGTGTATGTGTAAGGTCGCAAGTCTAACCTAACCTAACCGAGACTTTGTTATCCAGCTACAGGAGTACTAAAACCTTCATGCCAATAATAGTTTAATAAAAGATATGTTAAAATTAGGGTTTTCCAATACTTCAGCGTAATATGCGTGATGCCGAAAGAAAGGTATGCCAATAGGCAAATATTTTTTCAGCCAAAGTATAATAGTGCGAAAACAACTTTCAGGCTAAACAATTATAGTTGTGAGTTAAAAGTACCTATCGGCCAATGTGGTTTGGCTAATGGAAATTTTAGGCGTACTGAGAGGCACCCGATCACACGACCGCGCTCGTGCAGCTTAGTTTTATACATTTCCTAATACAATATTGGAATTCTATAAAATTCCTAGGAAAAGTATACATGTCCTAGGATATGTGCGTATTAAAAAATCTCTGAAGCAATATTTTATACATTTCCTAAATAGCTTCGGAATTGTATACATTTCCTAGGAATAGTATACAATTCCTAGAATTCATACATTTCCTGTAACATGTACACCGATTACGCCGAGAGTTCTGAATGTTCTGATCCGATTTACGAAATTCTTTGATCGATGCAAAATCATTCAATCATTCAAAAGCTGTCTGTCATTTGGTCCCATGAAAATTTTATTTGATCTGATTGAGTTATTTTATTTACTTTTTGGTGGACTTTTTTGGAGGCGGCTAAGGTTTTGAAGTCGGTTTTTAAACGCAGTTTTTTTTATACAATTAGGTCGGCACCAACATTGTGTCCGCGCAGTGTGAAATCGTAAAGCATGGAGAGCGAAATATAACACATTTTGAGATTTTTTCAACTACATAAAATTGCATGATATGCAGCTTGACATACTCGTAAAAATAATAAATAAGAGTGCCCTTTGTAAAATACGTACCTACACAGACTTGTTTAGGTCCAGTCATTAATTGAAATCTTTTAGTTCAATGTTTTACGCAAGATAATAATAGGTAAATGTCTGCATCGTTAACTTAATAATCTAAGAACAGATTATGCAAAATACATAATAAACGGGAACAACTAAGAACGTACAAACATTATGTCATAGAATAATTTTAATGAATACCTGCACTTAAACATATTTCGCTATATTGAATATAGTACCGCGATATTCGATCATAATAGTGGAATATATTACCGGTTTAAATTATTTATAGTAAGCATAAATTATAACATGAAAGACCAAACGAATATACTTTTTATAAATAGGTATATTTTGGCACTAGAATTAAGAGTATTTCTATACAAAAACAAATAAAGAAACTCTTCAAACATTTGGTCTTATTTCAAAAATAGTTTCTCTAGCTCGAACGAAAATTGACCACATATCAATTGATCGATTGGCTTCTCACGTTGGTCTACTTGTGTTTATACTGGAGTGTTGGTTGAGGCGTGAGGAATGAAAACATGACAGTAACAAAGCTAATGTTTGGGTTAATGATTGTCCATCGGACTTCTGGGAATATTAAATGAATAGATATTACTGGAACCTGGTCAGATTAAGAACGTAACTCAACCACAAACACACCGATTCATTTGGCTCATTTAATTTATTTTGAGGCAATGGAAAGAGTAGTATAATAAGAAATGAATAAGTAGTATACGCCAGGCTATCACGTAATGCCAGAGCGAGTCGATTTCGAAATGCCTATAAGCTATCTCTTTTTGTATGTTTGTCTAGGCACTCACCTCTCCTCAAGCAAAACGCTAGTAAGTGTTTAGTGACCCCTACCAGAGTAAATACAAATGAGTAGGTCAAGCGCTCGGGCGTTTTTATGAAGATGACCTACTCATTTGTATTTACTCTGCCCCTACTGAACTATTTCCAACCATTGGTTCTCGAGAATGAGAGAATGGTCCCTACACCGCAACGCTTTACGTAGCTTCGGGACTATCTTGTCACTGTCGCTCATAAGGGCATTCCGCTCAGCGTGAGAGGGATAGAAACATTCAAAACTTCGGACAACTCACCGTTCCTCTTCGCAGAGCCAGCTGAATGGTCTCCAAATCCAGCGCCGGCACCCAGCACTCAGCGATGAGACATTTCTGCGTGACGTCCAGGTTGAACAGATTGAGCGTGTGGTAAATGGCCTTGATCTTGCGCACCTTCACGAACCAGTTTTTGATGTTCTTGGCGGCGGCCACCAGCACGCGGTGCCGGTGGTCTTGGGTCTGGCCTAACACCTGGTGGTGGAAGATTGGTCACATGAAATATTATAATTATTGAACGAACAATAACACAATGTTTTATTATAGCTTACATTTCTACCGAGTGAAGCGATGGCTGGTTCACTCGTCATGTCTGTGAACAGGCGCTGCTTTCGGGGACTGGTCAACGTTATTCAAATTTATGTATGCGAGTCATTTCTACTAGTATTTAAGTATCTTAATCTGTAAGTCTAGATATTATCACGTCACTACCTTGTTTAATATACCACGCAATTTTGTATACCTATTCTTATATGATACACCATACAAGAATGCGTGGTAAATTCAGTGAACTGCTCCTGAATCAAATGTACCTACTACTGCTTTTTCTATTTATTTATATTAACCGGCAGACAGTGGTGACTGAGTTTGTTGCGGCGCTTCTTCTCAGCACTTGCCAAATGTTGGTCTCGAAGCGCTGGTAGGGTAAAAAGATTATGAGACATGTAGAGGCTCCTTAAGAGCAAAATGACGATTTGTAAGAACTATTTATTAGTTTAAACAAATAAAGAAATTTTGACTTTTTTTTACTTTTACCAAGGAAGAAATTGTTACTAGCATTTTAGATGCAATTTCCACTAATTATGAAAAATGAAAACATCAATTGCCTCAGGTGGGAATAAAATCCAAGAAATGTCCGCTTGCTGGGCAACTACTCTGACCGCTGAGTTACAAAGACTTTATTAGGATTTAGATTTCGATGCAAGATAGATGCTAAAATTATCTCGTTCTTTATTAATCTCAGAATCCTATGTTGTATCTATCTTTAGCTCTAGCTTGCCTATGTCGGCAACTAAAATCAGTCGTTGCATACTAAATTCTGGGCAATCTACAATATTCATTAAATTCATACATAAATTGCATTCACTTCTATAAATAATTCATTGGATGCAAATAGGAAGGAGTTCTGCAGAGATCTCGCAGACGATTCATCATCATCATCATCATTTCAGCCATAGGACGTCCACTGCTGAACATAGGCCTCCCCCAATGCTTTCCATGTTGGTTGATCGATTGGTAGCGGCCTGCGTCCAGCGCTTCCCTGCTACCTTTACGATGTCGTCGGTCCACCTTGTAGGTGGACGTCCCACGCTGCGTTTTCCGGTACGCGACGCGCAGACGATTGATGTCACATAATTTTGCGGATGGTTCTCAAGTGATTTTTCATGCCTATTCCGTATAGTAAGGGAACATTTACATGATTGTTATGGCCCATTTATATTACTGGCAACACAGACACCGCTTAGGTGATTAATGCAGCGTTTAGAACGCAATTGTTCACATCACGCGTCTACTTTAGTGTGTCAAAGTCGCACGTAAGTATTCGGCGCCTTTTAACGATATACTTTACAACGAGTTCGACCCTGGGCTCTTTAAATTTTATTAATTATTTAAAGGAGTATAGGTCAACTATATTTTTACATGCCTAACTTATGAACCTATTTACTTTCATCCCTAAGTATTTCATCTCTTTTAGGACTTTTCCTTGCGACAAAATATAGACTTGGTTTATGCTGTAAATCTTTCCCTTAACCTCATTAAAATTAATTCAGTAGTTTAGGCATGAAATTAAATAATAGGCAAAAATAATTAATTTCGCATTTATAATATTAGTACAATTATAAACAAATTGCCCCGCGAACGCGCACGCAATGCGCATAAATCACCATCCGTGAATATTATTATTGTGCAAAAGTAAAGAAAAAAATATAAACTCATTTTATTTTTGCAAGTAAACAAGCTTTTAAAAGCACTTTTACACGTCCCAGTATTAACTCTACCACTGCTTCGGGACAATAAATGGGCCAGTGCTGAGAAGATGCAGCGCAAGAAACTCAGTCATTGACATAAATACTCAGTCAGACCGTCGTTCTGTCTCCTTCCTAAAGTTGCTGTGCCCTAACTGGGTCCACATTGTATAACTGCCTAAATTGTAAGACCTATAAATGTGAATGCTAATGTGGTTATGCAATAAAAGTATTGAGTATTGAGTATTGAGACCCTTCAAAAAGTTTGAAAACTTCTGACTATCCAACAATGGCAAGGTCGCCGAGCCCCAACCGATCGTTTGAGATTAATAGCATGCAAATCATTTAGCGCCAATCTGGAGCAGTTATTTATGGCACACGCCACGGCGACTGTAAATTATTGAGATTTACCAAACCGTAAACCGTGAGCGTATTTTACGATGGTTTGCTCAAGATAATTTAGGCCAAGTATATTCCTTTATATGCCTTTTTACAACAGTTTGAGTGATCCATTAGATGGCCGCTAAATTGGTTAGCTGTACTGGTGAACGAGCTCTCAATCGGGCGATGAACTTATTTATAACCTTGCCAGGATATAATGCGCGCCACCATATCGATGCTAACGACTTATCGTTGATTAAATTCCTAGACAAGATTTTATAGCGGCGCATTTCCTAGGCCTGCTGATGTCTGAATAATGGGTATTAAACTAAATCAAAATGTCATGTTAGGTAAATGAAGCCGTGTCGATGTCTTACGTCGGTACCAAACGTGGTCACAATCGCTGTATCTAGCAAATAGTATTAACACCAACGTTAGGACAAGTTATTTTCTAGATCCACACGGTGGACGAAGTCATAAGGACTTGGTACTAACAATCAGGCTAACTTAAGGTTCGGCTAAACCAGTGTTTTTCAACCTTTTTGGTGACACGACCCCCCTAGTATGAAAAAATATTTTGCGACCCCCCGATTTGCGTTGCGATTGATGCCTCCGACTGCATTTGAGAACACTATAGTTCTGTCAAAGACTCGCTACCGATAAGTATAAATTGTCTTGTTTCTACCTTTTTTGATCATTTTTACACAGTTTTTACTGAGGTACTTTTTATGACCTCTCGCGACTCCCCTACAGAGGCCTGGCGACCCCCCAGGAGGTCGCGACCCACAGGTTGAAAAACGCTGGGCTAAACCAACGCGTGCAGCCTGCATGCGCGATGGCAATCATATGTCGTGTATGAATTTGTTTGAGTTCACATCGACGCGTCCTGTCATTGTTCGCGGCGGTCTATGCAAGCGCAGTGATCGCCGTTACGAGCTTCACGCGTTGGTTTGGCCGAAGCTTAAACCAAAATAAGCTGTAAGCCAAAATAGTCCTTATGCCTACCGTGTTCAAGTCCTCGATCCTGGTCATCACGCCCATGGCCATCTCCCTCCTGTCAGCCGGCGCCTCGGGGCACGGGTATAACGTCGCGCGGAAGCCCTCGCAGATCTTCTTGACGCGAGTCTTGAGCTGGTCTCCTTGGAAGAAGATGATGAACACCGACTTGTACACCTGGTCCGACTGGAAGAAAGATGGGAGAGGTGAGGAAAATAAGTTGGTTAAAGTAAGGAACATTACAAGAAACTTGTCTAAGGCAGTGTCCGTTTTTATGCTGGGACAAGATAACATCTAAATGAGGAAGCCTTTTCATAGGTCTCATAAATCGAACTTCTCCTATGTTCTTATGATTGACTTCATTGCGCGTCCAACAGTGTTACGGTATATTTCCTCTCAAACAAACCTGGCCTTTACATATTGATTTTTATTGGTGGTATACACTGTAGCCTATATACACACACTATTACATGTGTGTTGCCAGTGATGGTATACGGATCTGAGACGTGGTCGCTTACTATGGGCCTCATAAGAAGGCTCAAGGTCACCCAAAGGGCGATGGAGCGGGCTATGCTCGGAGTTTCCCTGCGTGAGCGAATCAGAAATGAGGAGATCCGCAGGAGAACCAAAGTAACCGACATAGCTCGCAGAATTGCTAAAATCAAGTGGCAGTGGGCAGGGCACATAGCTCGTAGAGACGATGGCCGTTGTGATGTGATGGGTGTCGTGGTGGGAACAAGAGGTAAGAATAATTTCGTAGTATATTTAGTTCGCCTTGTTATGAGCTTTAAGATAAAGATAATAAGGATTTAAATGATACTTACAGAAGACGGGTCCTCAAGTGGCGAGTCGATCTCCGCCTGCCTGAGGAAGACGTTGCCGCGGCACGCGCGCCACAGCATCCGCTCGAAGGCGGGGATGCGTTCGCGCAGGATCACGCCCGCGACGAAGCTACGCACGCACACATGTTAACGGCCGCACGGGGTGTGGTAATGAACCTTTGACACTAGCGATTTGACCAGTAGCAGAGTAAATACAAATGAGTAGGTCATCTTCATAGAAACGCACCGAGCGCGGTTTGTATCGCGCGTCAATACGTATGCGGCGCGCACGCACACACTGACAAAATTCGGCGCAACACCCCGCTAATCCACGTTAAATTTTGTCAGTGTGTGCGTGCGCGCCGCATACGTATTGACGCGCTCACATACCTACAAACCGCGCTCGGTGCATTTCTATGAAGATGACCTACTCATTTGTATTTACTCTGCCAGTAGTAAGAGCCAAAGCAGAAGATGCGTTGCGACGATTTCGACGTAACGCGGGACGCGGCGCCACAGATATTTCTATGTAAAATAACGCAGTGACTCCGCTCCGCAATGCATCGTGTGATTTGGCTCTTACACGACGTTGCAAGATCACGTCAACCTTATAGATACAGGATGGCCTATTCGTGAGTGATCAAACAAAAAGGAGTGATTCTACTGCTGAAATGCAATAACTTCCCCACAAGAACAATATCCAAATTCTTAAATTGGAACTTCTTCTACTTTCGAAAAGTTGTTTCATTTGAGCAGTAAGGAGAATCAATCAGTTTGGTTTGATCAGCCACCAATGGGTCTCCTGTATAATAGCACGCCACGGTCTTGCTCTCGCCGGACAAATCACCAGTGTGAAAAGGCTCTTATAGCTGTCGCATGGTGTCAAATCTGCATGTGATGATATATCATAGGTTCTCATCATAGGTATACGGTTCTCTCATGGCGAGAGTTAAAGGAGATTCCATTTGATGCAGATTTGATGTGTACGACAGACAAAAGACGTGTCGACAAAAGGATTTAGATTGGGCACATGCAATATAGAATCTGATCCTTTTATCGCAACGTCAGATTCTACTTCCAAAAATGAAAGGGTTTTCTAAATGTAGCAAAAGGCTCTATTTAGTTATTAGGTGATACAAAAAATACTCTATATCACCATGCTACTACTGAATGAGCAACAGAAAATATTCACTTTACAACAGGAAATTTTGAATGGTGGAAAACTTGAAACTATATCTAAGGTTCTATAAACTAGAAAGAAATATTGCAGCCTGTAAACATTTGGTAATAAACGCAAAACAAATTTGCTTTTTGGCAAAACATTATTCGTTTTGATCTGCTTTTTACGACAGTCCATTCCACCATAAATATGAGTGTTTTATGATATTTACAGACTGCAAAGATCAGAGACGTTGATTTTATGGTTTCGTTTCTAAATCTTAGATGAGATTAGAATACCTGTAACTATCCGCCATTATGATAAACTGTTTTACTATAAATAGACAACCATTATATTTCCATTAAATAGTAATATTACACAAATACACAATAATCTCGGTATTATTTACGTTATTATCTCTAATAAATAAGTTAATCCATAAAATAAATAATAGATCCATAAAAGGAAAATGCACACGGATGTATTTTACGCTAAGAATACCTACATACTCAAGAAAACGTCATGACGCTACATTATGACGTTTTCATAGAAATATGTAGAAACCCATACATATCTAATCTTTATATTTATATTTTAATTTCCACAGAAGTTGTAATATTAAGTATCACTGTCAAGGTGATGATCGTTTAAGATAAGATGCCGGCTGTCATCGTTTCTAGATGTCTGAAAATAAATAAAAAGAGTAAAACACGCGTAATGGGCATCCGTGCTGATAACGTCAGTCTGTGGTGGAAAATCACTCAATCGGCCAAACCACAATGTTTTGTATGGAGTGCAGACAAAACCTTTTTTTTTTCTTGTATAAAACATTTTTTAAGAAATGAATATCCACTAGTATGTGAGTTATTTGTTAATATATCGTCAACACAAAGCTTGGTATTGTTTTTATTTTATAGAAATAGAACCAATACTTTTTGCAGTCGATTTTTTGTAGTCCATAGAAAGTTTATCAGTTCATATATTTTTTAATAAAAATAAATGTTTTTGTCGATAATTTATGACGTAATTTTACCCTCTTCCGGGGTTTCTTTAATACAGTAGTGGGCACTGTGGGCCTTCGTAAACAGCAAAGTTTATACAGGGCCACATTGCTTAGTTGGTTTAAAGTTAAAAGTAGATGTGTCATTAGAGTTGATAGTGCCATTATACATTGTAGAGCCAACAGGTAATACAACTTTATGGCGATATTATTATTCATCTCAACTATGATAATGTTAACCTTCGCATATTATTGTGTATCTTTTATGGAAGTCCAATTATCATATCACAAAGCGTGTAATTCCCGTAAAGGCAGTGTGAAATACCCCAAAAAGTGTAGTTTGGTGGTCAATTAGAACGACCCATTCACGGTCTTTGGACCTGTTACAAGATTCTATGAAATATGACTGAGCTATACGCGGAATCTACTACGTAACGGGGAATCACGACTGAAGGAAAACAAACCTCACACTGTAAATATTTGAGTTCAGATTTCAAACTACTGTATGGTTTCAAATAGCAGTTGCAATTTTGTTTAATATCTTCATTAGTGATAGTGAATGCAACGGGACGGGCCTAACGACTGTGTAATAGACCAGTCGATTGGACTAATGGTGGGTGGTACATAGTACATACAAAGAATTCCCACGGCCCACGGTATTGTAGTCACCAACAGTGCTCAAGGTTTTCTTAATTGTGTACTTTGCAGAACACATCCGTTAGGTTCAACCTCAGATCATAGAAAGGAATAGATGTGAAACGGGGGCGTGGCGCGTGTCTCCGCGATATGCCCAGAAACGAACATCGCCCGCGACGCCAGGTTAGTCGCGATTCATTCGTACTGAGGAAATGTTCTCCGATATTGTTGGATAATGCGTCGTAACGTGCAATAACATAAGTGAAACGAAGAACTACAGGAACAATGAAGTCATTTACCACATGTAAGTATTGCAAATCCATTGGTATTTTGCTTATAAATAAAAAAAACTAAACATTTTTACGAACGAATTCAGTTCCGTGACATTTACTGCGATATCGAAATTAGTGGTGATAAAAATTCAAACACGTTGTACATTGACGATTTAGTTAGCAACCACTTTATGTCATGCGTAACTACTGCGCAATGTATTTTATTTCTTCCGATATCCACTGACGCGTGAAAATACACAGTACGGCCGCATGTGCCGGTCGTAACATAGTGCAGGGCTNCGCCATAATTAAAAAGTTAATGCGCGATAGTAGTTAATAATAATTACAGTGATCCTGTTATTATTATTAAAGTAAATAATAATTATATTACCAATATTGTAAATACTGGTAAAAATCGCAAGTACCTAAAAGTCATGGGTTAAGCCCATGACTTTTCATACAAACTTTGTCAGTCTATAACTTCTATACTCCATCGATAACGACATTGAGCTTTGGTTGGGGTAAATTAATATAAGGTAACTTCATTTAGTCCCAATAATTGATTCTGAGTTTTTCGTCCATACAAAATGGAACTGACTCCTTTATGCAAAAATCGTTAAAGAACATAATAATAACGTATTTAATAAAAAGGTTTTCATACAAGCATTTTTTAAACCAATTTTGAGCCTTGCCCCCAGGATTTAAAGTATCGATATCTTATCGACTCCATTTTATCTTCTTCTCTCTAATTGCTTTTTTCAAAGTGTGCGTCACGTCACGCGGCCATTGATTGGCCATAAGGCACGCCTTCTGGCCAATCACAGCACTTTTAAGCCGGTTGCACATGTTGTCGTAGACTCTCAGTCGCTTTGTTTATACACAGTTGAATGTGTGTGTGGGAGCTGTGGTGGGGGAAATGTGGGGTCACTGGTTCTCTTTGTAGTTACGCGCGACTTCATATCTATTCTCTTTCTATGATCTGAGGGTTCAACTAATCGAGTAATATTAGTTCAGCAATGGTTGTAAGCACAGTAGATATATGAGCTAAAGCAGTACGGAAACTTAGCCCTTTCGGCGAGTTAAATACCTACACTTCAACTGAGTGTTAGGGTTGGCACTCTTCTATCTATATTATATAAAGCTCGATTCCTACTCACTCACTGACTCACTGACTGATCAGGGGTATTTTTGGGGTATTTAGAGGGGAGGGGGGTAAAATTGTTAGTGTTTGTTTTTTACTAGATTTTTTGACACCCAGGTTTTTTACATTTTTTGAACCAAAAAACAAAATGGCGGCATTTTTTGAGACAACAACTTTTTTGTTTTTCATCCTGAATTTTTTCCTTTTTGGGAGTTTATTAGGGTTGCCAAGGTGTGTTCAAAAATGTGAGAAAAAAACGGAAAAACAAAATGGCCGCGCCGCCATCTTGGATTGAAAATGCGATTTCGAGGTGTTTTTAGGGAGGTGTCACTCCGAGATGCGCAATGGTTTTTGAAAATTTCTTTTGAGTATTTGTGACTTGTATAGTCTTCTTAAGAGCCACATGCACAGATTATCAAAAAACAAGATGGCGGCTGAGCCGTCGGCCATTTTGTTGCGATCAAAAAAATCTCAAACTTTGGTAGCAATTTTCCGGCAGATGGCGACACCGGAGTGGGGTACAATGTTCCGGGCGATTGTTGGTCTGTTATTCGAGTGTTGCCATGAATCGGAAAAAACTACCATTTTGGAAGAAAATTTTCCACCACGGCCCCGGATAGTTAGTTT